>NC_090828.1:104382742-104682742 GCF_028021215.1 Eschrichtius robustus
AACACCCCCTATTCACCGCCCAAGAATAGATCTGACTAGTAAGAATCTTCAAACCTATGTATTGATATCTCTCCGTAAGTGAGTCAAGTGGGAGTAAAGCGGCATAAACACAGCAGTGAAAAGCAGCTAAACCCCATTAGGAAAATCAATTACTTTTAAAAACCCGTGAAACAAAGACAGTGAAAGAGAGAGAAATTCTTACAAAATTCGTTCAGGGGCTGTGATGCCACCTGGATTGACCATATCTAGACCCACAGCTGATTGAGACATAAGGGTGGACACTCTTGGGGCTGAGAGGTTTGGTGAGGTTGGGTGAGCAAACGCAGACCCTTTAAAGTAATACTGCGTGTTACCCATCCCATGGGTCCCAAATCACCAGGTTCAAGGGCATCTTCCTACATCGAAAACATGCATGAGAAACGCAGAAGATGGTACACCGTGTGATCGGGAAAGGTTTCTAAAACGCACCTCATTTCTCATCTCCTTGTGCTCGGGTTCGCCATTCCAGCCGCTTTACTAGCAATCTCCCTCCTTGGAGAATCAGCACCTTTAACCTCCTGTTCCGTACAGGTTGCAATTTGTCCTGAGGATGAACGGGAAGAGGGGGAACCAATGAGCGACTAGCTCTAGGTGTTGGGAAAGGCACAGGTCACTCTATTTTCCCATCAGGAAGAAGAATTAACCACAGGCTCAGCCTGCCGCCCGGAACCAGAATAGGGCCTGAAGCAATCCTACGCTTTTGCGGCCAGCTCCCAAAAAAGCGAGTTGAAAAATGGAGCTCAGGGGCACTGCAAATCACAAACCTGCAGAGTTAGAAATGATAACTCTCGCCCACAAAAATATTGAGGGAAGGCAACGAAGAGGATTTGAAAGCAAGGCAGAATTGCAGGAAACAGATTTCAGGAGGTAGATTCGAATCGCCTTTAAAGCACAGGAAAAGCGGCAAAACCTCGACAATGATGCCCTTGGCCAAAAAGGGCGTATGCGTTTTTTCCTGAATATATTCAGGAAAAAACGCATACGCCCTTTTTGGCCAAGCAAGCAACCTGGAAAGGCAAATCAGCGCTACAAAGAAGTCTCGCTTCCCATCGGTCAAAAGGGCCATGCTGAATAAAGTGTCAATACCAGAAATGCAGGAGAGGCCATGGAGAAATGGGAGCCTTGCTACGCTGATGGGCGGGATGTAAATTGCCAACAGCCACTCTGGAGAAGTGTACGGTGTGTCCTGAAACATCTAAAAAACTCGGCTTAGCGAGCATAGGGCACTTCCACTCATGGGCGTCTAATTTGGGAAAACTAAAAATCAGCAAGGCACAGGCACTCCAAAGTTTAGGGTTGCTCTGTTGACAAGAACCTCCACTTCATTCCACCTTAAATATCCCAGGAAAGAGAAAAATGGATAAAGAAGTTGTGGTCCTTAGGTACAATGGAATATCACTCAGCCATGAAATCAACGTCATAAGGCTAGTAGCAGCATGATGAGTGGATTCAGGTACGACGGTTCTAAGTGAAATAAGTCACACAGGAAAAGACACTAATCAGAAGATATCACTTATAGAGGGAATGTAAAAACCGCTACACTTGAACTGAATTACAAAACAGAACAGAGTCACACATTTAGAAAACACACTATGGCTGCCTAACGGGAAAGGCGAGGTGGGGTGATGCCTAAAACAAGGGTTTCAAATTAGCTCAGATACCGTTCCATAAACCCAATATGTAATAGACAAGACCTACTGCTTGCTCAGTGAACTGGACTCAACACCCCCTATTCACCGCCCAAGAATAGATCTGACTAGTAAGAATCTTCAAACCTATGTATTGATATCTCTCCGTAAGTGAGTCAAGTGGGAGTAAAGCGGCATAAACACAGCAGTGAAAAGCAGCTAAACCCCATTAGGAAAATCAATTACTTTTAAAAACCCGTGAAACAAAGACAGTGAAAGAGAGAGAAATTCTTACAAAATTCGTTCAGGGGCTGTGATGCCACCTGGATTGACCATATCTAGACCCACAGCTGATTGAGACATAAGGGTGGACACTCTTGGGGCTGAGAGGTTTGGTGAGGTTGGGTGAGCAAACGCAGACCCTTTAAAGTAATACTGCGTGGTACCCATCCCATGGGTCCCAAATCTCCAGGTTCAAGGGCATCTTCCTACATCGAAAACATGCATGAGAAGCCCAGAAGATGGTACACCGTGTGATCGGGAAAGGTTTCTAAAACGCACCTCATTTCTCATCTCCTTGTGCTCGGGTTCGCCATTCCAGCCGCTTTACTAGCAATCTCCCTCCTTGGAGAATCAGCACGTTTAACCTCCTGTTCCGTACAGGTTGCAATTTGTCCTGAGGATGAACGGGAAGAGGGGGAACCAATGAACGACTAGCTCTAGGTGTTGGGAAAGGCACAGGTCACTCTATTTTCCCATCAGGAAGAAGAATTAACCACAGGCTCAGCCTGCCGCCCGGAACCAGAATAGGGCCTGAAGCAATCCGAAGCTTTTGCGGCCAGCTCCCAAAAAAGCGAGTTGAAAAATGGAGCTCAGGGGCACTGCAAATCACAAACCTGCAGAGTTAGAAATGATAACTCTCGCCCACAAAAATATTGAGGGAAGGCAACGAAGAGGATTTGAAAGCAAGGCAGAATTGCAGGAAACAGATTTCAGGAGGTAGATTCGAATCGCCTTTAAAGCACAGGAAAAGCGGCAAAACCTCGACAATGATGCCCTTGGCAAAAAAAGGCGTATGCGTTTTTTCCTGAATATATTCAGGAAAAAACGCATACGCCCTTTTTGGCCAACCAAGCAACCTGGAAAGGCAAATCAGCGCTACAAAGAAGTCTCGCTTCCCATCGGTCAAAAGGGCCATGCTGAATAAAGTGTCAATACCAGAAATGCAGGAGAGGCCATGGAGAAATGGGAGCCTTGCTACGCTGATGGGCGGGATGTAAATTGCCAACAGCCACTCTGGAGAAGTGTACGGTGTGTCCTGAAACATCTAAAAAACTCGGCTTAGAGAGCATAGGGCACTTCCACTCATGGGCGTCTAATTTGGGAAAACTAAAAATCAGCAAGGCACAGGCACTCCAAAGTTTAGGGTTGCTCTGTTGACAAGAACCTCCACTTCATTCCACCTTAAATATCCCAGGAAAGAGAAAAATGGATAAAGAAGTTGTGGTCCTTAGGTACAATGGAATATCACTCAGCCATGAAATCAACGTCATAAGGCTAGTAGCAGCATGATGAGTGGATTCAGGTACGACGGTTCTAAGTGAAATAAGTCACACAGGAAAAGACACTAATCAGAAGATATCACTTATAGAGGGAATGTAAAAACCGCTACACTTGAACTGAATTACAAAACAGAACAGAGTCACACATTTAGAAAACACACTATGGCTGCCTAACGGGAAAGGCGAGGTGGGGTGATGCCTAAAACAAGGGTTTCAAATTAGCTCAGATACCGTTCCATAAACCCAATATGTAATAGACAAGACCTACTGCTTGCTCAGTGAACTGGACTCAACACCCCCTATTCACCGCCCAAGAATAGATCTGACTAGTAAGAATCTTCAAACCTATGTATTGATATCTCTCCGTAAGTGAGTCAAGTGGGAGTAAAGCGGCATAAACACAGCAGTGAAAAGCAGCTAAACCCCATTAGGAAAATCAATTACTTTTAAAAACCCGTGAAACAAAGACAGTGAAAGAGAGAGAAATTCTTACAAAATTCGTTCAGGGGCTGTGATGCCACCTGGATTGACCATATCTAGACCCACAGCTGATTGAGACATAAGGGTGGACACTCTTGGGGCTGAGAGGTTTGGTGAGGTTGGGTGAGCAAACGCAGACCCTTTAAAGTAATACTGCGTGGTACCCATCCCATGGGTCCCAAATCTCCAGGTTCAAGGGCATCTTCCTACATCGAAAACATGCATGAGAAGCCCAGAAGATGGTACACCGTGTGATCGGGAAAGGTTTCTAAAACGCACCTCATTTCTCATCTCCTTGTGCTCGGGTTCGCCATTCCAGCCGCTTTACTAGCAATCTCCCTCCTTGGAGAATCAGCACGTTTAACCTCCTGTTCCGTACAGGTTGCAATTTGTCCTGAGGATGAACGGGAAGAGGGGGAACCAATGAACGACTAGCTCTAGGTGTTGGGAAAGGCACAGGTCACTCTATTTTCCCATCAGGAAGAAGAATTAACCACAGGCTCAGCCTGCCGCCCGGAACCAGAATAGGGCCTGAAGCAATCCGAAGCTTTTGCGGCCAGCTCCCAAAAAAGCGAGTTGAAAAATGGAGCTCAGGGGCACTGCAAATCACAAACCTGCAGAGTTAGAAATGATAACTCTCGCCCACAAAAATATTGAGGGAAGGCAACGAAGAGGATTTGAAAGCAAGGCAGAATTGCAGGAAACAGATTTCAGGAGGTAGATTCGAATCGCCTTTAAAGCACAGGAAAAGCGGCAAAACCTCGACAATGATGCCCTTGGCAAAAAAAGGCGTATGCGTTTTTTCCTGAATATATTCAGGAAAAAACGCATACGCCCTTTTTGGCCAACCAAGCAACCTGGAAAGGCAAATCAGCGCTACAAAGAAGTCTCGCTTCCCATCGGTCAAAAGGGCCATGCTGAATAAAGTGTCAATACCAGAAATGCAGGAGAGGCCATGGAGAAATGGGAGCCTTGCTACGCTGATGGGCGGGATGTAAATTGCCGACAGCCACTCTGGAGAAGTGTACGGTGTGTCCTGAAACATCTAAAAAACTCGGCTTAGAGAGCATAGGGCACTTCCACTCATGGGCGTCTAATTTGGGAAAACTAAAAATCAGCAAGGCACAGGCACTCCAAAGTTTAGGGTTGCTCTGTTGACAAGAACCTCCACTTCATTCCACCTTAAATATCCCAGGAAAGAGAAAAATGGATAAAGAAGTTGTGGTCCTTAGGTACAATGGAATATCACTCAGCCATGAAATCAACGTCATAAGGCTAGTAGCAGCATGATGAGTGGATTCAGGTACGACGGTTCTAAGTGAAATAAGTCACACAGGAAAAGACACTAATCAGAAGATATCACTTATAGAGGGAATGTAAAAACCGCTACACTTGAACTGAATTACAAAACAGAACAGAGTCACACATTTAGAAAACACACTATGGCTGCCTAACGGGAAAGGCGAGGTGGGGTGATGCCTAAAACAAGGGTTTCAAATTAGCTCAGATACCGTTCCATAAACCCAATATGTAATAGACAAGACCTACTGCTTGCTCAGTGAACTGGACTCAACACCCCCTATTCACCGCCCAAGAATAGATCTGACTAGTAAGAATCTTCAAACCTATGTATTGATATCTCTCCGTAAGTGAGTCAAGTGGGAGTAAAGCGGCATAAACACAGCAGTGAAAAGCAGCTAAACCCCATTAGGAAAATCAATTACTTTTAAAAACCCGTGAAACAAAGACAGTGAAAGAGAGAGAAATTCTTACAAAATTCGTTCAGGGGCTGTGATGCCACCTGGATTGACCATATCTAGACCCACAGCTGATTGAGACATAAGGGTGGACACTCTTGGGGCTGAGAGGTTTGGTGAGGTTGGGTGAGCAAACGCAGACCCTTTAAAGTAATACTGCGTGGTACCCATCCCATGGGTCCCAAATCTCCAGGTTCAAGGGCATCTTCCTACATCGAAAACATGCATGAGAAGCCCAGAAGATGGTACACCGTGTGATCGGGAAAGGTTTCTAAAACGCACCTCATTTCTCATCTCCTTGTGCTCGGGTTCGCCATTCCAGCCGCTTTACTAGCAATCTCCCTCCTTGGAGAATCAGCACGTTTAACCTCCTGTTCCGTACAGGTTGCAATTTGTCCTGAGGATGAACGGGAAGAGGGGGAACCAATGAACGACTAGCTCTAGGTGTTGGGAAAGGCACAGGTCACTCTATTTTCCCATCAGGAAGAAGAATTAACCACAGGCTCAGCCTGCCGCCCGGAACCAGAATAGGGCCTGAAGCAATCCTACGCTTTTGCGGCCAGCTCCCAAAAAAGCGAGTTGAAAAATGGAGCTCAGGGGCACTGCAAATCACAAACCTGCAGAGTTAGAAATGATAACTCTCGCCCACAAAAATATTGAGGGAAGGCAACGAAGAGGATTTGAAAGCAAGGCAGAATTGCAGGAAACAGATTTCAGGAGGTAGATTCGAATCGCCTTTAAAGCACAGGAAAAGCGGCAAAACCTCGACAATGATGCCCTTGGCAAAAAAAGGCGTATGCGTTTTTTCCTGAATATATTCAGGAAAAAACGCATACGCCCTTTTTGGCCAACCAAGCAACCTGGAAAGGCAAATCAGCGCTACAAAGAAGTCTCGCTTCCCATCGGTCAAAAGGGCCATGCTGAATAAAGTGTCAATACCAGAAATGCAGGAGAGGCCATGGAGAAATGGGAGCCTTGCTACGCTGATGGGCGGGATGTAAATTGCCGACAGCCACTCTGGAGAAGTGTACGGTGTGTCCTGAAACATCTAAAAAACTCGGCTTAGAGAGCATAGGGCACTTCCACTCATGGGCGTCTAATTTGGGAAAACTAAAAATCAGCAAGGCACAGGCACTCCAAAGTTTAGGGTTGCTCTGTTGACAAGAACCTCCACTTCATTCCACCTTAAATATCCCAGGAAAGAGAAAAATGGATAAAGAAGTTGTGGTCCTTAGGTACAATGGAATATCACTCAGCCATGAAATCAACGTCATAAGGCTAGTAGCAGCATGATGAGTGGATTCAGGTACGACGGTTCTAAGTGAAATAAGTCACACAGGAAAAGACACTAATCAGAAGATATCACTTATAGAGGGAATGTAAAAACCGCTACACTTGAACTGAATTACAAAACAGAACAGAGTCACACATTTAGAAAACACACTATGGCTGCCTAACGGGAAAGGCGAGGTGGGGTGATGCATAAAACAAGGGTTTCAAATTACCTCAGATACCGTTCCATAAACCCAATATGTAATAGACAAGACCTACTGCTTGCTCAGTGAACTGGACTCAACACCGCCTATTCACCGCCCAAGAATAGATCTGACTAGTAAGAATCTTCAAACCTATGTATTGATATCTCTCCGTAAGTGAGTCAAGTGGGAGTAAAGCGGCATAAACACAGCAGTGAAAAGCAGCTAAACCCCATTAGGAAAATCAATTACTTTTAAAAACCCGTGAAACAAAGACAGTGAAAGAGAGAGAAATTCTTACAAAATTCGTTCAGGGGCTGTGATGCCACCTGGATTGACCATATCTAGACCCACAGCTGATTGAGACATAAGGGTGGACACTCTTGGGGCTGAGAGGTTTGGTGAGGTTGGGTGAGCAAACGCAGACCCTTTAAAGTAATACTGCGTGGTACCCATCCCATGGGTCCCAAATCTCCAGGTTCAAGGGCATCTTCCTACATCGAAAACATGCATGAGAAGCCCAGAAGATGGTACACCGTGTGATCGGGAAAGGTTTCTAAAACGCACCTCATTTCTCATATCCTTGTGCTCGGGTTCGCCATTCCAGCCGCTTTACTAGCAATCTCCCTCCTTGGAGAATCAGCACGTTTAACCTCCTGTTCCGTACAGGTTGCAATTTGTCCTGAGGATGAACGGGAAGAGGGGGAACCAATGAACGACTAGCTCTAGGTGTTGGGAAAGGCACAGGTCACTCTATTTTCCCATCAGGAAGAAGAATTAACCACAGGCTCAGCCTGCCGCCCGGAACCAGAATAGTGCCTGAAGCAATCCTACGCTTTTGCGGCCAGCTCCCAAAAAAGCGAGTTGAAAAATGGAGCTCAGGGGCACTGCAAATCACAAACCTGCAGAGTTAGAAATGATAACTCTCGCCCACAAAAATATTGAGGGAAGGCAACGAAGAGGATTTGAAAGCAAGGCAGAATTGCAGGAAACAGATTTCAGGAGGTAGATTCGAATCGCCTTTAAAGCACAGGAAAAGCGGCAAAACCTCGACAATGATGCCCTTGGCAAAAAAAGGCGTATGCGTTTTTTCCTGAATATATTCAGGAAAAAACGCATACGCCCTTTTTGGCCAACCAAGCAACCTGGAAAGGCAAATCAGCGCTACAAAGAAGTCTCGCTTCCCGTCGGTCAAAAGGGCCATGCTGAATAAAGTGTCAAAACCAGAAATGCAGGAGAGGCCATGGAGAAATGGGAGCCTTGCTACGCTGATGGGCGGGATGTAAATTGCCGACAGCCACCCTGGAGAAGTGTACGGTGTGTCCTGAAACATCTAAAAAACTCGGCTTAGAGAGCATAGGGCACTTCCACTCATGGGCGTCTAAGTTGGGAAAACTAAAAATCAGCAAGGCACAGGCACTGCAAAGTTTAGGGTTGCTCTGTTGACAAAAACCTCCACTTCATTCCACCTTAAATATCCCAGGAAAGAGAAAAATGGATAAAGAAGTTGTGGTCCTTAGGTACAATGGAATATCACTCAGCCATGAAATCAACGTCATAAGGCTAGTAGCAGCATGATGAGTGGATTCAGGTACGACGGTTCTAAGTGAAGTAAGTCACACAGAAAAAGACACTAATCATAAGATATCACTTATAGAGGGAAAGTAAAAACCGCTACACTTGAACTGAATTACAAAACAGAACAGAGTCACACATTTAGAAAACACACTATGGCTGCCTAACGGGAAAGGCGAGGTGGGGTGATGCCTAAAACAAGGGTTTCAAATTACCTCAGATACCGTTCCATAAACCCAATATGTAATAGACAAGACCTACTCCTTGCTCAGTGAACTGGACTCAACACCCCCTATTCACCGCCCAAGAATAGATCTGACTAGTAAGAATCTTCAAACCTATGTATTGATATCTCTCCGTAAGTGAGTCAAGTGGGAGTAAAGCGGCATAAACACAGCAGTGAAAAGCAGCTAAACCCCATTAGGAAAATCAATTACTTTTAAAAACCCGTGAAACAAAGACAGTGAAAGAGAGAGAAATTCTTACAAAATTCGTTCAGGGGCTGTGATGCCACCTGGATTGACCATATCTAGACCCACAGCTGATTGAGACATAAGGGTGGACACTCTTGGGGCTGAGAGGTTTGGTGAGGTTGGGTGAGCAAACGCAGACTCTTTAAAGTAATACTGCGTTGTACCCATCCCATGGGTCCCAAATCTCCAGGTTCAAGGGCATCTTCCTATATCGAAAACATGCATGAGAAACCCAGAAGATGGTACACCGTGTGATCGGGAAAGGTTTCTAAAACGCACCTCATTTCTCATCTCCTTGTGCTCGGGGTCGCCATTCCAGCCGCTTTACTAGCAATCTCCCTCCTTGGAGAATCAGCACGTTTAACCTCCTGTTCCGTACAGGTTGCAATTTGTCCTGAGGATGAACGGGAAGAGGGGGAACCAATGAGCGACTAGCTCTAGGTGGTGGGACAGGCACAGGTCACTCTATTTTCCCATTAGGAAGAAGAATTAACCACAGGCTCAGCCTGCCGCCCGGAACCAGAATAGGGCCTGAAGCAATCCTACGCTTTTGCGGCCAGCTCCCAAAAAAGCGAGTTGAAAAATGGAGCTCAGGGGCCCTGCAAATCACAAACCTGCAGAGTTAGAAATGATAACTCTCGCCCACAAAAATATTGAGGGAAGGCAACGAAGAGGATTTGAAAGCAAGGCAGAATTGCAGGAAACAGATTTCAGGAGGTAGATTCGAATCGCCTTTAAAGCACAGGAAAAGCGGCAAAACCTCGACAATGATGCCCTTGGCCAAAAAGGGCGTATGCGTTTTTTCCTGAATATATTCAGGAAAAAACGCATACGCCCTTTTTGGCCAAGCAAGCAACCTGGAAAGGCAAATCAGCGCTACAAAGAAGTCTCGCTTCCCATCGGTCAAAAGGGCCATGCTGAATAAAGTGTCAATACCAGAAATGCAGGAGAGGCCATGGAGAAATGGGAGCCTTGCTACGCTGATGGGCGGGATGTAAATTGCCAACAGCCACTCTGGAGAAGTGTACGGTGTGTCCTGAAACATCTAAAAAACTCGGCTTAGAGAGCATAGGGCACTTCCACTCATGGGCGTCTAATTTGGGAAAACTAAAAATCAGCAAGGCACAGGCACTCCAAAGTTTAGGGTTGCTCTGTTGACAAGAACCTCCACTTCATTCCACCTTAAATATCCCAGGAAAGAGAAAAATGGATAAAGAAGTTGTGGCCCTTAGGTACAATGGAATATCACTCAGCCATGAAATCAACGTCATAAGGCTAGTAGCAGCATGATGAGTGGATTCAGGTACGACGGTTCTAAGTGAAATAAGTCACACAGAAAAAGACACTAATCATAAGATATCACTTATAGAGGGAAAGTAAAAACCGCTACACTTGAACTGAATTACAAAACAGAACAGAGTCACACATTTAGAAAACACACTATGGCTGCCTAACGGGAAAGGCGAGGTGGGGTGATGCATAAAATAAGGGTTTCAAATTAGCTCAGATACCGTTCCATAAACCCAATATGTAATAGACAAGACCTACTGCTTGCTCAGTGAACTGGACTCAACACCCCCTATTCACCGCCCAAGAATAGATCTGACTAGTAAGAATCTTCAAACCTATGTATTGATATCTCTCCGTAAGTGAGTCAAGTGGGAGTAAAGCGGCATAAACACAGCAGTGAAAAGCAGCTAAACCCCATTAGGAAAATCAATTACTTTTAAAAACCCGTGAAACAAAGACAGTGCAAGAGAGAGAAATTCTTACAAAATTCGTTCAGGAGCTGTGATGCCACCTGGATTGACCATATCTAGACCCACAGCTGATTGAGACATAAGGGTGGACACTCTTGGGGCTGAGAGGTTTGGTGAGGTTGGGTGAGCAAACGCAGACCCTTTAAAGTAATACTGCGTGGTACCCGTCTGATGGGTTCCAAATCTCCAGGTTCAAGGGCATCTTCCTACATCGAAAACATGCATGAGAACCCCAGAAGATGGTACACCGTGTGATCGGGAAAGGTTTCTAAAACGCACCTCATTTCTCATCTCCTTGTGCTCGGGTTCGCCATTCCAGCCGCTTTACTAGCAATCTCCCTCCTTGGAGAATCAGCACCTTTAACCTCCTGTTCCGTACAGGTTGCAATTTGTCCTGAGGATGAACGGGAAGAGGGGGAACCAATGAGCGACTAGCTCTAGGTGTTGGGAAAGGCACAGGTCACTCTATTTTCCCATCAGGAAGAAGAATTAACCACAGGCTCAGCCTGCCGCCCGGAACCAGAATAGGGCCTGAAGCAATCCTACGCTTTTGCGGCCAGCTCCCAAAAAAGCGAGTTGAAAAATGGAGCTCAGGGGCCCTGCAAATCACAAACCTGCAGAGTTAGAAATGATAACTCTCGCCCACAAAAATATTGAGGGAAGGCAACGAAGAGGATTTGAAAGCAAGGCAGAATTGCAGGAAACAGATTTCAGGAGGTAGATTCGAATCACCTTTAAAGCACAGGAAAAGCGGCAAAACCTCGACAATGATGCCCTTGGCCAAAAAGGGCGTATGCGTTTTTTCCTGAATATATTCAGGAAAAAACGCATACGCCCTTTTTGGCCAACCAAGCAACCTGGAAAGGCAAATCAGCGCTACAAAGAAGTCTCGCTTCCCATCGGTCAAAAGGGCCATGCTGAATAAAGTGTCAATACCAGAAATGCAGGAGAGGCCATGGAGAAATGGGAGCCTTGCTATGCTGATGGGCGGGATGTAAATTGCCAACAGCCACTCTGGAGAAGTGTACGGTGTGTCCTGAAACATCTAAAAAACTCGGCTTAGAGAGCATAGGGCACTTCCACTCATGGGCGTCTAATTTGGGAAAACTAAAAATCAGCAAGGCACAGGCACTCCAAAGTTTAGGGTTGCTCTGTTGACAAGAACCTCCACTTCATTCCACCTTAAATATCCCAGGAAAGAGAAAAATGGATAAAGAAGTTGTGGTCCTTAGGTACAATGGAATATCACTCAGCCATGAAATCAACGTCATAAGGCTAGTAGCAGCATGATGAGTGGATTCAGGTACGACGGTTCTAAGTGAAATAAGTCACACAGAAAAAGACACTAATCAGAAGATATCACTTATAGAGGGAACGTAAAAACCGCTACACTTGAACTGAATTACAAAACAGAACAGAGTCACACATTTAGAAAACACACTATGGCTGCCTAACGGGAAAGGTGAGGTGGGGTGATGCCTAAAACAAGGGTTTCAAATTAGCTCAGATACCGTTCCATAAACCCAATATGTAATAGACAAGACCTACTCCTTGCTCAGTGAACTGGACTCAACACCCCCTATTCACCGCCCAAGAATAGATCTGACTAGTAAGAATCTTCAAACCTATGTATTGATATCTCTCCGTAAGTGAATCAAGTGGGAGTAAAGCGGCATAAACACAGCAGTGAAAAGCAGCTAAACCCCATTAGGAAAATCAATTACTTTTAAAAACCCGTGAAACAAAGACAGTGAAAGAGAGAGAAATTCTTACAAAATTCGTTCAGGGGCTGTGATGCCACCTGGATTGACCATATCTAGACCCACAGCTGATTGAGACATAAGGGTGGACACTCTTGGGGCTGAGAGGTTTGGTGAGGTTGGGTGAGCAAACGCAGACCCTTTAAAGTAATACTGCGTGGTACCCGTCTGATGGGTCCGAAATCTCCAGGTTCAAGGGCATCTTCCTACATCGAAAACATGCATGAGAACCCCAGAAGATGGTACACCGTGTGATCGGGAAAGGTTTCTAAAACGCACCTCATTTCTCATCTCCTTGTGCTCGGGTTCGCCATTCCAGCCGCTTTACTAGCAATCTCCCTCCTTGGAGAATCAGCACGTTTAACCTCCTGTTCCGTACAGGTTGCAATTTGTCCTGAGGATGAACGGGAAGAGGGGGAACCAATGAGCGACTAGCTCTAGGTGTTGGGAAAGGCACAGGTCACTCTATTTTCCCATCAGGAAGAAGAATTAACCACAGGCTCAGCCTGCCGCCCGGAACCAGAATAGGGCCTGAAGCAATCCTACGCTTTTGCGGCCAGCTCCCAAAAAAGCGAGTTGAAAAATGGAGCTCAGGGGCACTGCAAATCACAAACCTGCAGAGTTAGAAATGATAACTCTCGCCCACAAAAATATTGAGGGAAGGCAACGAAGAGGATTTGAAAGCAAGGCAGAATTGCAGGAAACAGATTTCAGGAGGTAGATTCGAATCACCTTTAAAGCACAGGAAAAGCGGCAAAACCTCGACAATGATGCCCTTGGCCAAAAAGGGCGTATGCGTTTTTTCCTGAATATATTCAGGAAAAAACGCATACGCCCTTTTTGGCCAACCAAGCAACCTGGAAAGGCAAATCAGCGCTACAAAGAAGTCTCGCTTCCCATCGGTCAAAAGGGCCATGCTGAATAAAGTGTCAATACCAGAAATGCAGGAGAGGCCATGGAGAAATGGGAGCCTTGCTATGCTGATGGGCGGGATGTAAATTGCCAACAGCCACTCTGGAGAAGTGTACGGTGTGTCCTGAAACATCTAAAAAACTCGGCTTAGAGAGCATAGGGCACTTCCACTCATGGGCGTCTAATTTGGGAAAACTAAAAATCAGCAAGGCACAGGCACTCCAAAGTTTAGGGTTGCTCTGTTGACAAGAACCTCCACTTCATTCCACCTTAAATATCCCAGGAAAGAGAAAAATGGATAAAGAAGTTGTGGTCCTTAGGTTCAATGGAATATCACTCAGCCATGAAATCAACGTCATAAGGCTAGTAGCAGCATGATGAGTGGATTCAGGTACGACGGTTCTAAGTGAAATAAGTCACACAGAAAAAGACACTAATCAGAAGATATCACTTATAGAGGGAATGTAAAAACCGCTACACTTGAACTGAATTACAAAACAGAACAGAGTCACACATTTAGAAAACACACTATGGCTGCCTAACGGGAAAGGTGAGGTGGGGTGATGCCTAAAACAAGGGTTTCAAATTAGCTCAGATACCGTTCCATAAACCCAATATGTAATAGACAAGACCTACTCCTTGCTCAGTGAACTGGACTCAACACCCCCTATTCACCGCCCAAGAATAGATCTGACTAGTAAGAATCTTCAAACCTATGTATTGATATCTCTCCGTAAGTGAGTCAAGTGGGAGTAAAGCGGCATAAACACAGCAGTGAAAAGCAGCTAAACCCCATTAGGAAAATCAATTACTTTTAAAAACCCGTGAAACAAAGACAGTGAAAGACAGAGAAATTCTTACAAAATTCGTTCAGGGGCTGTGATGCCACCTGGATTGACCATATCTAGACCCACAGCTGATTGAGACATAAGGGTGGACACTCTTGGGGCTGAGAGGTTTGGTGAGGTTGGGTGAGCAAACGCAGACCCTTTAAAGTAATACTGCGTGTTACCCATCCCATGGGTCCCAAATCACCAGGTTCAAGGGCATCTTCCTACATCGAAAACATGCATGAGAAACCCAGAAGATGTTACACCGTGTGATCGGGAAAGGTTTCTAAAACGCACCTCATTTCTCATCTCCTTGTGCTCGGGTTCGCCATTCCAGCCGCTTTACTAGCAATCTCCCTCCTTGGAGAATCAGCACCTTTAACCTCCTGTTCCGTACAGGTTGCAATTTGTCCTGAGGATGAACGGGAAGAGGGGGAACCAATGAGCGACTAGCTCTAGGTGTTGGGAAAGGCACAGGTCACTCTATTTTCCCATCAGGAAGAAGAATTCACCACAGGCTCAGCCTGCCGCCCGGAACCAGAATAGGGCCTGAAGCAATCCTACGCTTTTGCGGCCAGCTCCCAAAAAAGTGAGTTGAAAAATGGAGCTCAGGGGCACTGCAAATCACAAACCTGCAGTGTTAGAAATGATAACTCTCGCCCACAAAAATATTGAGGGAAGGCAACGAAGAGGATTTGAAAGCAAGGCAGAATTGCAGGAAACAGATTTCAGGAGGTAGATTCGAATCGCCTTTAAAGCACAGGAAAAGCGGCAAAACCTCGACAATGATGCCCTTGGCCAAAAAGGGCGTATGCGTTTTTTCCTGAATATATTCAGGAAAAAACGCATACGCCCTTTTTGGCCAACCAAGCAACCTGGAAAGGCAAATCAGCGCTACAAAGAAGTCTCGCTTCCCATCGGTCAAAAGGGCCATGCTGAATAAAGTGTCAATACCAGAAATGCAGGAGAGGCCATGGAGAAATGGGAGCCTTGCTACGCTGATGGGCGGGATGTAAATTGCCAACAGCCACTCTGGAGAAGTGTACGGTGTGTCCTGAAACATCTAAAAAACTCGGCTTAGAGAGCATAGGGCACTTCCACTCATGGGCGTCTAATTTGGGAAAACTAAAAATCAGCAAGGCACAGGCACTCCAAAGTTTAGGGTTGCTCTGTGGACAAGAACCTCCACTTCATTCCACCTTAAATATCCCAGGAAAGAGAAAAATGGATAAAGAAGTTGTGGTCCTTAGGTACAATGGAATATCACTCAGCCATGAAATCAACGTCATAAGGCTAGTAGCAGCATGATGAGTGGATTCAGGTACGACGGTTCTAAGTGAAATAAGTCACACAGAAAAAGACACTAATCAGAAGATATCACTTATAGAGGGAATGTAAAAACCGCTACACTTGAACTGAATTACAAAACAGAACAGAGTCACACATTTAGAAAACACACTATGGCTGCCTAACGGGAAAGGTGAGGTGGGGTGATGCCTAAAACAAGGGTTTCAAATTAGCTCAGATACCGTTCCATAAACCCAATATGTAATAGACAAGACCTACTCCTTGCTCAGTGAACTGGACTCAACACCCCCTATTCACCGCCCAAGAATAGATCTGACTAGTAAGAATCTTCAAACCTATGTATTGATATCTCTCCGTAAGTGAGTCAAGTGGGAGTAAAGCGGCATAAACACAGCAGTGAAAAGCAGCTAAACCCCATTAGGAAAATCAATTACTTTTAAAAACCCGTGAAACAAAGACAGTGAAAGAGAGAGAAATTCTTACAAAATTCGTTCAGGGGCTGTGATGCCACCTGGATTGACCATATCTAGACCCACAGCTGATTGAGACATAAGGGTGGACACTCTTGGGGCTGAGAGGTTTGGTGAGGTTGGGTGAGCAAACGCAGACCCTTTAAAGTAATACTGCGTGTTACCCATCCCATGGGTCCCAAATCACCAGGTTCAAGGGCATCTTCCTACATCGAAAACATGCATGAGAAACGCAGAAGATGGTACACCGTGTGATCGGGAAAGGTTTCTAAAACGCACCTCATTTCTCATCTCCTTGTGCTCGGGTTCGCCATTCCAGCCGCTTTACTAGCAATCTCCCTCCTTGGAGAATCAGCACCTTTAACCTCCTGTTCCGTACAGGTTGCAATTTGTCCTGAGGATGAACGGGAAGAGGGGGAACCAATGAGCGACTAGCTCTAGGTGTTGGGAAAGGCACAGGTCACTCTATTTTCCCATCAGGAAGAAGAATTAACCACAGGCTCAGCCTGCCGCCCGGAACCAGAATAGGGCCTGAAGCAATCCTACGCTTTTGCGGCCAGCTCCCAAAAAAGCGAGTTGAAAAATGGAGCTCAGGGGCACTGCAAATCACAAACCTGCAGAGTTAGAAATGATAACTCTCGCCCACAAAAATATTGAGGGAAGGCAACGAAGAGGAGTTGAAAGCAAGGCAGAATTGCAGGAAACAGATTTCAGGAGGTAGATTCGAATCGCCTTTAAAGCACAGGAAAAGCGGCAAAACCTCGACAATGATGCCCTTGGCCAAAAAGGGCGTATGCGTTTTTTCCTGAATATATTCAGGAAAAAACGCATACGCCCTTTTTGGCCAACCAAGCAACCTGGAAAGGCAAATCAGCGCTACAAAGAAGTCTCGCTTCCCATCGGTCAAAAGGGCCATGCTGAATAAAGTGTCAAAACCAGAAATGCAGGAGAGGCCATGGAGAAATGGGAGCCTTGCTACGCTGATGGGCGGGAGGTAAATTGCCAACAGCCACTCTGGAGAAGTGTACGGTGTGTCCTGAAATATCTAAAAAACTCGGCTTAGAGAGCATAGGGCACTTCCACTCATGGGCGTCTAATTTGGGAAAACTAAAAATCAGCAAGGCACAGGCACTCCAAAGTTTAGGGTTGCTCTGTTGACAAGAACCTCCACTTCATTCCACCTTAAATATCCCAGGAAAGAGAAAAATGGATAAAGAAGTTGTGGTCCTTAGGTACAATGGAATATCACTCAGCCATGAAATCAACGTCATAAGGCTAGTAGCAGCATGATGAGTGGATTCAGATACGACGGTTCTAAGTGAAATAAGTCACACAGAAAAAGACACTAATCATAAGATATCACTTATAGAGGGAATGTAAAAACCGCTACACTTGAACTGAATTACAAAACAGAACAGAGTCACACATTTAGAAAACACACTATGGCTGCCTAACGGGAAAGGCGAGGTGGGGTGATGCATAAAACAAGGGTTTCAAATTAGCTCAAATACCGTTCCATAAACCCAATATGTAATAGACAAGACCTACTCCTTGCTCAGTGAACTGCACTCAACACCCCCTATTCACCGCCCAAGAATAGATCTGACTAGTAAGAATCTTCAAACCTATGTATTGATATCTCTCCGTAAGTGAGTCAAGTGGGAGTAAAGCGGCATAAACACAGCAGTGAAAAGCAGCTAAACCCCATTAGGAAAATCAATTACTTTTAAAAACCCGTGAAACAAAAACAGTGAAACAGAGAGAAATTCTTACAAAATTCATTCAGGGGCTGTGATGCCACCTGGATTGACCATATCTAGACCCACAGCTGATTGAGACATAAGGGTGGACACTCTTGGGGCTGAGAGGTTTGGTGAGGTTGGGTGAGCAAACGCAGACCCTTTAAAGTAATACTGCGTGGTACCCGTCTGATGGGTCCCAAATCTCCAGGTTCAAGGGCATCTTCCTACATCGAAAACATGCATGAGAAACCCAGAAGATGGTACACCGTGTGATCGGGAAAGGTTTCTAAAACGCACCTCATTTCTCATCTCCTTGTGCTCGGGTTCGCCATTCCAGCCGCTTTACTAGCAATCTCCCTCCTTGGAGAATCAACACGTTTAACCTCCTGTTCCGTACAGGTTGCAATTTGTCCTGAGGATGAACGGGAAGAGGGGGAACCAATGAGCGACTAGCTCTAGGTGTTGGGAAAGGCACAGGTCACTCTATTTTCCCATCAGGAAGAAGAATTAACCACAGGCTCAGCCTGCCACCCGGAACCAGAATAGGGCCTGAAGCAATCCTACGCTTTTGCGGCCAGCTCCCAAAAAAGCGAGTTGAAAAATGGAGCTCAGGGGCACTGCAAATCACAAACCTGCAGAGTTAGAAATGATAACTCTCGCCCACAAAAATATTGAGGGAAGGCAACGAAGAGGATTTGAAAGCAAGGCAGAATTGCAGGAAACAGATTTCAGGAGGTAGATTCGAATCGCCTTTAAAGCACAGGAAAAGCGGCAAAACCTCGACAATGATGCCCTTGGCCAAAAAGGGCGTATGCGTTTTTTCCTGAATATATTCAGGAAAAAACGCATACGCCCTTTTTGGCCAAGCAAGCAACCTGGAAAGGCAAATCGGCGCTACAAAGAAGTCTCGCTTCCCATCGGTCAAAAGGGCCATGCTGAATAAAGTGTCAATACCAGAAATGCAGGAGAGGCCATGGAGAAATGGGAGCCTTGCTACGCTGATGGGCGGGATGTAAATTGCCAACAGCCACTCTGGAGAAGTGTACGGTGTGTCCTGAAACATCTAAAAAACTCGGCTTAGAGAGCATAGGGCACTTCCACTCATGGGCGTCTAATTTGGGAAAACTAAAAATCAGCAAGGCACAGGCATTCCAAAGTTTAGGGTTGCTCTGTTGACAAGAACCTCCACTTCATTCCACCTTAAATATCCCAGGAAAGAGAAAAATGGATAAAGAAGTTGTGGTCCTTAGGTACAATGGAATATCACTCAGCCATGAAAACAACGTCATAAGGCTAGTAGCAGCATGATGAGTGGATTCAGGTACGACGGTTCTAAGTGAAATAAGTCACACAGGAAAAGACACTAATCAGAAGATATCACTTATAGAGGGAATGTAAAAACCGCTACACTTGAACTGAATTACAAAACAGAACAGAGTCACACATTTAGAAAACACACTATGGCTGCCTAACGGGAAAGGCGAGGTGGGGTGATGCCTAAAACAAGGGTTTCAAATTAGCTCAGATACCGTTCCATAAACCCAATATGTAATAGACAAGACCTACTGCTTGCTCAGTGAACTGGACTCAACACCCCCTATTCACCGCCCAAGAATAGATCTGACTAGTAAGAATCTTCAAACCTATGTATTGATATCTCTCCGTAAGTGAGTCAAGTGGGAGTAAAGCGGCATAAACACAGCAGTGAAAAGCAGCTAAACCCCATTAGGAAAATCAATTACTTTTAAAAACCCGTGAAACAAAGACAGTGAAAGAGAGAGAAATTCTTACAAAATTCGTTCAGGGGCTGTGATGCCACCTGGATTGACCATATCTAGACCCACAGCTGATTGAGACATAAGGGTGGACACTCTTGGGGCTGAGAGGTTTGGTGAGGTTGGGTGAGCAAACGCAGACCCTTTAAAGTAATACTGCGTGGTACCCATCCCATGGGTCCCAAATCTCCAGGTTCAAGGGCATCTTCCTACATCGAAAACATGCATGAGAAGCCCAGAAGATGGTACACCGTGTGATCGGGAAAGGTTTCTAAAACGCACCTCATTTCTCATATCCTTGTGCTCGGGTTCGCCATTCCAGCCGCTTTACTAGCAATCTCCCTCCTTGGAGAATCAGCACGTTTAACCTCCTGTTCCGTACAGGTTGCAATTTGTCCTGAGGATGAACGGGAAGAGGGGGAACCAATGAACGACTAGCTCTAGGTGTTGGGAAAGGCACAGGTCACTCTATTTTCCCATCAGGAAGAAGAATTAACCACAGGCTCAGCCTGCCGCCCGGAACCAGAATAGTGCCTGAAGCAATCCTACGCTTTTGCGGCCAGCTCCCAAAAAAGCGAGTTGAAAAATGGAGCTCAGGGGCACTGCAAATCACAAACCTGCAGAGTTAGAAATGATAACTCTCGCCCACAAAAATATTGAGGGAAGGCAACGAAGAGGATTTGAAAGCAAGGCAGAATTGCAGGAAACAGATTTCAGGAGGTAGATTCGAATCGCCTTTAAAGCACAGGAAAAGCGGCAAAACCTCGACAATGATGCCCTTGGCAAAAAAAGGCGTATGCGTTTTTTCCTGAATATATTCAGGAAAAAACGCATACGCCCTTTTTGGCCAACCAAGCAACCTGGAAAGGCAAATCAGCGCTACAAAGAAGTCTCGCTTCCCGTCGGTCAAAAGGGCCATGCTGAATAAAGTGTCAAAACCAGAAATGCAGGAGAGGCCATGGAGAAATGGGAGCCTTGCTACGCTGATGGGCGGGATGTAAATTGCCGACAGCCACCCTGGAGAAGTGTACGGTGTGTCCTGAAACATCTAAAAAACTCGGCTTAGAGAGCATAGGGCACTTCCACTCATGGGCGTCTAAGTTGGGAAAACTAAAAATCAGCAAGGCACAGGCACTGCAAAGTTTAGGGTTGCTCTGTTGACAAAAACCTCCACTTCATTCCACCTTAAATATCCCAGGAAAGAGAAAAATGGATAAAGAAGTTGTGGTCCTTAGGTACAATGGAATATCACTCAGCCATGAAATCAACGTCATAAGGCTAGTAGCAGCATGATGAGTGGATTCAGGTACGACGGTTCTAAGTGAAGTAAGTCACACAGAAAAAGACACTAATCATAAGATATCACTTATAGAGGGAAAGTAAAAACCGCTACACTTGAACTGAATTACAAAACAGAACAGAGTCACACATTTAGAAAACACACTATGGCTGCCTAACGGGAAAGGCGAGGTGGGGTGATGCCTAAAACAAGGGTTTCAAATTACCTCAGATACCGTTCCATAAACCCAATATGTAATAGACAAGACCTACTCCTTGCTCAGTGAACTGGACTCAACACCCCCTATTCACCGCCCAAGAATAGATCTGACTAGTAAGAATCTTCAAACCTATGTATTGATATCTCTCCGTAAGTGAGTCAAGTGGGAGTAAAGCGGCATAAACACAGCAGTGAAAAGCAGCTAAACCCCATTAGGAAAATCAATTACTTTTAAAAACCCGTGAAACAAAGACAGTGAAAGAGAGAGAAATTCTTACAAAATTCGTTCAGGGGCTGTGATGCCACCTGGATTGACCATATCTAGACCCACAGCTGATTGAGACATAAGGGTGGACACTCTTGGGGCTGAGAGGTTTGGTGAGGTTGGGTGAGCAAACGCAGACTCTTTAAAGTAATACTGCGTTGTACCCATCCCATGGGTCCCAAATCTCCAGGTTCAAGGGCATCTTCCTATATCGAAAACATGCATGAGAAACCCAGAAGATGGTACACCGTGTGATCGGGAAAGGTTTCTAAAACGCACCTCATTTCTCATCTCCTTGTGCTCGGGGTCGCCATTCCAGCCGCTTTACTAGCAATCTCCCTCCTTGGAGAATCAGCACGTTTAACCTCCTGTTCCGTACAGGTTGCAATTTGTCCTGAGGATGAACGGGAAGAGGGGGAACCAATGAGCGACTAGCTCTAGGTGGTGGGACAGGCACAGGTCACTCTATTTTCCCATTAGGAAGAAGAATTAACCACAGGCTCAGCCTGCCGCCCGGAACCAGAATAGGGCCTGAAGCAATCCTACGCTTTTGCGGCCAGCTCCCAAAAAAGCGAGTTGAAAAATGGAGCTCAGGGGCCCTGCAAATCACAAACCTGCAGAGTTAGAAATGATAACTCTCGCCCACAAAAATATTGAGGGAAGGCAACGAAGAGGATTTGAAAGCAAGGCAGAATTGCAGGAAACAGATTTCAGGAGGTAGATTCGAATCGCCTTTAAAGCACAGGAAAAGCGGCAAAACCTCGACAATGATGCCCTTGGCCAAAAAGGGCGTATGCGTTTTTTCCTGAATATATTCAGGAAAAAACGCATACGCCCTTTTTGGCCAACCAAGCAACCTGGAAAGGCAAATCAGCGCTACAAAGAAGTCTCGCTTCCCATCGGTCAAAAGGGCCATGCTGAATAAAGTGTCAATACCAGAAATGCAGGAGAGGCCATGGAGAAATGGGAGCCTTGCTACGCTGATGGGCGGGATGTAAATTGCCAACAGCCACTCTGGAGAAGTGTACGGTGTGTCCTGAAACATCTAAAAAACTCGGCTTAGAGAGCATAGGGCACTTCCACTCATGGGCGTCTCATTTGGGAAAACTAAAAATCAGCAAGGCACAGGCACTCCAAAGTTTAGGGTTGCTCTGTTGACAAGAACCTCCACTTCATTCCACCTTAAATATCCCAGGAAAGAGAAAAATGGATAAAGAAGTTGTGGCCCTTAGGTACAATGGAATATCACTCAGCCATGAAATCAACGTCATAAGGCTAGTAGCAGCATGATGAGTGGATTCAGGTACGACGGTTCTAAGTGAAATAAGTCACACAGAAAAAGACACTAATCATAAGATATCACTTATAGAGGGAAAGTAAAAACCGCTACACTTGAACTGAATTACAAAACAGAACAGAGTCACACATTTAGAAAACACACTATGGCTGCCTAACGGGAAAGGCGAGGTGGGGTGATGCATAAAATAAGGGTTTCAAATTAGCTCAGATACCGTTCCATAAACCCAATATGTAATAGACAAGACCTACTGCTTGCTCAGTGAACTGGACTCAACACCCCCTATTCACCGCCCAAGAATAGATCTGACTAGTAAGAATCTTCAAACCTATGTATTGATATCTCTCCGTAAGTGAGTCAAGTGGGAGTAAAGCGGCATAAACACAGCAGTGAAAAGCAGCTAAACCCCATTAGGAAAATCAATTACTTTTAAAAACCCGTGAAACAAAGACAGTGCAAGAGAGAGAAATTCTTACAAAATTCGTTCAGGAGCTGTGATGCCACCTGGATTGACCATATCTAGACCCACAGCTGATTGAGACATAAGGGTGGACACTCTTGGGGCTGAGAGGTTTGGTGAGGTTGGGTGAGCAAACGCAGACCCTTTAAAGTAATACTGCGTGGTACCCGTCTGATGGGTTCCAAATCTCCAGGTTCAAGGGCATCTTCCTACATCGAAAACATGCATGAGAACCCCAGAAGATGGTACACCGTGTGATCGGGAAAGGTTTCTAAAACGCACCTCATTTCTCATCTCCTTGTGCTCGGGTTCGCCATTCCAGCCGCTTTACTAGCAATCTCCCTCCTTGGAGAATCAGCACCTTTAACCTCCTGTTCCGTACAGGTTGCAATTTGTCCTGAGGATGAACGGGAAGAGGGGGAACCAATGAGCGACTAGCTCTAGGTGTTGGGAAAGGCACAGGTCACTCTATTTTCCCATCAGGAAGAAGAATTAACCACAGGCTCAGCCTGCCGCCCGGAACCAGAATAGGGCCTGAAGCAATCCTACGCTTTTGCGGCCAGCTCCCAAAAAAGCGAGTTGAAAAATGGAGCTCAGGGGCCCTGCAAATCACAAACCTGCAGAGTTAGAAATGATAACTCTCGCCCACAAAAATATTGAGGGAAGGCAACGAAGAGGATTTGAAAGCAAGGCAGAATTGCAGGAAACAGATTTCAGGAGGTAGATTCGAATCACCTTTAAAGCACAGGAAAAGCGGCAAAACCTCGACAATGATGCCCTTGGCCAAAAAGGGCGTATGCGTTTTTTCCTGAATATATTCAGGAAAAAACGCATACGCCCTTTTTGGCCAACCAAGCAACCTGGAAAGGCAAATCAGCGCTACAAAGAAGTCTCGCTTCCCATCGGTCAAAAGGGCCATGCTGAATAAAGTGTCAATACCAGAAATGCAGGAGAGGCCATGGAGAAATGGGAGCCTTGCTATGCTGATGGGCGGGATGTAAATTGCCAACAGCCACTCTGGAGAAGTGTACGGTGTGTCCTGAAACATCTAAAAAACTCGGCTTAGAGAGCATAGGGCACTTCCACTCATGGGCGTCTAATTTGGGAAAACTAAAAATCAGCAAGGCACAGGCACTCCAAAGTTTAGGGTTGCTCTGTTGACAAGAACCTCCACTTCATTCCACCTTAAATATCCCAGGAAAGAGAAAAATGGATAAAGAAGTTGTGGTCCTTAGGTACAATGGAATATCACTCAGCCATGAAATCAACGTCATAAGGCTAGTAGCAGCATGATGAGTGGATTCAGGTACGACGGTTCTAAGTGAAATAAGTCACACAGAAAAAGACACTAATCAGAAGATATCACTTATAGAGGGAACGTAAAAACCGCTACACTTGAACTGAATTACAAAACAGAACAGAGTCACACATTTAGAAAACACACTATGGCTGCCTAACGGGAAAGGTGAGGTGGGGTGATGCCTAAAACAAGGGTTTCAAATTAGCTCAGATACCGTTCCATAAACCCAATATGTAATAGACAAGACCTACTCCTTGCTCAGTGAACTGGACTCAACACCCCCTATTCACCGCCCAAGAATAGATCTGACTAGTAAGAATCTTCAAACCTATGTATTGATATCTCTCCGTAAGTGAATCAAGTGGGAGTAAAGCGGCATAAACACAGCAGTGAAAAGCAGCTAAACCCCATTAGGAAAATCAATTACTTTTAAAAACCCGTGAAACAAAGACAGTGAAAGAGAGAGAAATTCTTACAAAATTCGTTCAGGGGCTGTGATGCCACCTGGATTGACCATATCTAGACCCACAGCTGATTGAGACATAAGGGTGGACACTCTTGGGGCTGAGAGGTTTGGTGAGGTTGGGTGAGCAAACGCAGACCCTTTAAAGTAATACTGCGTGGTACCCGTCTGATGGGTCCGAAATCTCCAGGTTCAAGGGCATCTTCCTACATCGAAAACATGCATGAGAACCCCAGAAGATGGTACACCGTGTGATCGGGAAAGGTTTCTAAAACGCACCTCATTTCTCATCTCCTTGTGCTCGGGTTCGCCATTCCAGCCGCTTTACTAGCAATCTCCCTCCTTGGAGAATCAGCACGTTTAACCTCCTGTTCCGTACAGGTTGCAATTTGTCCTGAGGATGAACGGGAAGAGGGGGAACCAATGAGCGACTAGCTCTAGGTGTTGGGAAAGGCACAGGTCACTCTATTTTCCCATCAGGAAGAAGAATTAACCACAGGCTCAGCCTGCCGCCCGGAACCAGAATAGGGCCTGAAGCAATCCTACGCTTTTGCGGCCAGCTCCCAAAAAAGCGAGTTGAAAAATGGAGCTCAGGGGCACTGCAAATCACAAACCTGCAGAGTTAGAAATGATAACTCTCGCCCACAAAAATATTGAGGGAAGGCAACGAAGAGGATTTGAAAGCAAGGCAGAATTGCAGGAAACAGATTTCAGGAGGTAGATTCGAATCACCTTTAAAGCACAGGAAAAGCGGCAAAACCTCGACAATGATGCCCTTGGCCAAAAAGGGCGTATGCGTTTTTTCCTGAATATATTCAGGAAAAAACGCATACGCCCTTTTTGGCCAACCAAGCAACCTGGAAAGGCAAATCAGCGCTACAAAGAAGTCTCGCTTCCCATCGGTCAAAAGGGCCATGCTGAATAAAGTGTCAATACCAGAAATGCAGGAGAGGCCATGGAGAAATGGGAGCCTTGCTATGCTGATGGGCGGGATGTAAATTGCCAACAGCCACTCTGGAGAAGTGTACGGTGTGTCCTGAAACATCTAAAAAACTCGGCTTAGAGAGCATAGGGCACTTCCACTCATGGGCGTCTAATTTGGGAAAACTAAAAATCAGCAAGGCACAGGCACTCCAAAGTTTAGGGTTGCTCTGTTGACAAGAACCTCCACTTCATTCCACCTTAAATATCCCAGGAAAGAGAAAAATGGATAAAGAAGTTGTGGTCCTTAGGTACAATGGAATATCACTCAGCCATGAAATCAACGTCATAAGGCTAGTAGCAGCATGATGAGTGGATTCAGGTACGACGGTTCTAAGTGAAATAAGTCACACAGAAAAAGACACTAATCAGAAGATATCACTTATAGAGGGAATGTAAAAACCGCTACACTTGAACTGAATTACAAAACAGAACAGAGTCACACATTTAGAAAACACACTATGGCTGCCTAACGGGAAAGGTGAGGTGGGGTGATGCCTAAAACAAGGGTTTCAAATTAGCTCAGATACCGTTCCATAAACCCAATATGTAATAGACAAGACCTACTCCTTGCTCAGTGAACTGGACTCAACACCCCCTATTCACCGCCCAAGAATAGATCTGACTAGTAAGAATCTTCAAACCTATGTATTGATATCTCTCCGTAAGTGAGTCAAGTGGGAGTAAAGCGGCATAAACACAGCAGTGAAAAGCAGCTAAACCCCATTAGGAAAATCAATTACTTTTAAAAACCCGTGAAACAAAGACAGTGAAAGACAGAGAAATTCTTACAAAATTCGTTCAGGGGCTGTGATGCCACCTGGATTGACCATATCTAGACCCACAGCTGATTGAGACATAAGGGTGGACACTCTTGGGGCTGAGAGGTTTGGTGAGGTTGGGTGAGCAAACGCAGACCCTTTAAAGTAATACTGCGTGTTACCCATCCCATGGGTCCCAAATCACCAGGTTCAAGGGCATCTTCCTACATCGAAAACATGCATGAGAAACCCAGAAGATGTTACACCGTGTGATCGGGAAAGGTTTCTAAAACGCACCTCATTTCTCATCTCCTTGTGCTCGGGTTCGCCATTCCAGCCGCTTTACTAGCAATCTCCCTCCTTGGAGAATCAGCACCTTTAACCTCCTGTTCCGTACAGGTTGCAATTTGTCCTGAGGATGAACGGGAAGAGGGGGAACCAATGAGCGACTAGCTCTAGGTGTTGGGAAAGGCACAGGTCACTCTATTTTCCCATCAGGAAGAAGAATTCACCACAGGCTCAGCCTGCCGCCCGGAACCAGAATAGGGCCTGAAGCAATCCTACGCTTTTGCGGCCAGCTCCCAAAAAAGTGAGTTGAAAAATGGAGCTCAGGGGCACTGCAAATCACAAACCTGCAGTGTTAGAAATGATAACTCTCGCCCACAAAAATATTGAGGGAAGGCAACGAAGAGGATTTGAAAGCAAGGCAGAATTGCAGGAAACAGATTTCAGGAGGTAGATTCGAATCGCCTTTAAAGCACAGGAAAAGCGGCAAAACCTCGACAATGATGCCCTTGGCCAAAAAGGGCGTATGCGTTTTTTCCTGAATATATTCAGGAAAAAACGCATACGCCCTTTTTGGCCAACCAAGCAACCTGGAAAGGCAAATCAGCGCTACAAAGAAGTCTCGCTTCCCATCGGTCAAAAGGGCCATGCTGAATAAAGTGTCAATACCAGAAATGCAGGAGAGGCCATGGAGAAATGGGAGCCTTGCTACGCTGATGGGCGGGATGTAAATTGCCAACAGCCACTCTGGAGAAGTGTACGGTGTGTCCTGAAACATCTAAAAAACTCGGCTTAGAGAGCATAGGGCACTTCCACTCATGGGCGTCTAATTTGGGAAAACTAAAAATCAGCAAGGCACAGGCACTCCAAAGTTTAGGGTTGCTCTGTGGACAAGAACCTCCACTTCATTCCACCTTAAATATCCCAGGAAAGAGAAAAATGGATAAAGAAGTTGTGGTCCTTAGGTACAATGGAATATCACTCAGCCATGAAATCAACGTCATAAGGCTAGTAGCAGCATGATGAGTGGATTCAGGTACGACGGTTCTAAGTGAAATAAGTCACACAGAAAAAGACACTAATCAGAAGATATCACTTATAGAGGGAATGTAAAAACCGCTACACTTGAACTGAATTACAAAACAGAACAGAGTCACACATTTAGAAAACACACTATGGCTGCCTAACGGGAAAGGTGAGGTGGGGTGATGCCTAAAACAAGGGTTTCAAATTAGCTCAGATACCGTTCCATAAACCCAATATGTAATAGACAAGACCTACTCCTTGCTCAGTGAACTGGACTCAACACCCCCTATTCACCGCCCAAGAATAGATCTGACTAGTAAGAATCTTCAAACCTATGTATTGATATCTCTCCGTAAGTGAGTCAAGTGGGAGTAAAGCGGCATAAACACAGCAGTGAAAAGCAGCTAAACCCCATTAGGAAAATCAATTACTTTTAAAAACCCGTGAAACAAAGACAGTGAAAGAGAGAGAAATTCTTACAAAATTCGTTCAGGGGCTGTGATGCCACCTGGATTGACCATATCTAGACCCACAGCTGATTGAGACATAAGGGTGGACACTCTTGGGGCTGAGAGGTTTGGTGAGGTTGGGTGAGCAAACGCAGACCCTTTAAAGTAATACTGCGTGTTACCCATCCCATGGGTCCCAAATCACCAGGTTCAAGGGCATCTTCCTACATCGAAAACATGCATGAGAAACGCAGAAGATGGTACACCGTGTGATCGGGAAAGGTTTCTAAAACGCACCTCATTTCTCATCTCCTTGTGCTCGGGTTCGCCATTCCAGCCGCTTTACTAGCAATCTCCCTCCTTGGAGAATCAGCACCTTTAACCTCCTGTTCCGTACAGGTTGCAATTTGTCCTGAGGATGAACGGGAAGAGGGGGAACCAATGAGCGACTAGCTCTAGGTGTTGGGAAAGGCACAGGTCACTCTATTTTCCCATCAGGAAGAAGAATTAACCACAGGCTCAGCCTGCCGCCCGGAACCAGAATAGGGCCTGAAGCAATCCTACGCTTTTGCGGCCAGCTCCCAAAAAAGCGAGTTGAAAAATGGAGCTCAGGGGCACTGCAAATCACAAACCTGCAGAGTTAGAAATGATAACTCTCGCCCACAAAATTATTGAGGGAAGGCAACGAAGAGGAGTTGAAAGCAAGGCAGAATTGCAGGAAACAGATTTCAGGAGGTAGATTCGAATCGCCTTTAAAGCACAGGAAAAGCGGCAAAACCTCGACAATGATGCCCTTGGCCAAAAAGGGCGTATGCGTTTTTTCCTGAATATATTCAGGAAAAAACGCATACGCCCTTTTTGGCCAACCAAGCAACCTGGAAAGGCAAATCAGCGCTACAAAGAAGTCTCGCTTCCCATCGGTCAAAAGGGCCATGCTGAATAAAGTGTCAAAACCAGAAATGCAGGAGAGGCCATGGAGAAATGGGAGCCTTGCTACGCTGATGGGCGGGAGGTAAATTGCCAACAGCCACTCTGGAGAAGTGTACGGTGTGTCCTGAAATATCTAAAAAACTCGGCTTAGAGAGCATAGGGCACTTCCACTCATGGGCGTCTAATTTGGGAAAACTAAAAATCAGCAAGGCACAGGCACTCCAAAGTTTAGGGTTGCTCTGTTGACAAGAACCTCCACTTCATTCCACCTTAAATATCCCAGGAAAGAGAAAAATGGATAAAGAAGTTGTGGTCCTTAGGTACAATGGAATATCACTCAGCCATGAAATCAACGTCATAAGGCTAGTAGCAGCATGATGAGTGGATTCAGATACGACGGTTCTAAGTGAAATAAGTCACACAGAAAAAGACACTAATCATAAGATATCACTTATAGAGGGAATGTAAAAACCGCTACACTTGAACTGAATTACAAAACAGAACAGAGTCACACATTTAGAAAACACACTATGGCTGCCTAACGGGAAAGGCGAGGTGGGGTGATGCATAAAACAAGGCTTTCAAATTAGCTCAGATACCGTTCCATAAACCCAATATGTAATAGACAAGACCTACTCCTTGCTCAGTGAACTGCACTCAACACCCCCTATTCACCGCCCAAGAATAGATCTGACTAGTAAGAATCTTCAAACCTATGTATTGATATCTCTCCGTAAGTGAGTCAAGTGGGAGTAAAGCGGCATAAACACAGCAGTGAAAAGCAGCTAAACCCCATTAGGAAAATCAATTACTTTTAAAAACCCGTGAAACAAAGACAGTGAAACAGAGAGAAATTCTTACAAAATTCATTCAGGGGCTGTGATGCCACCTGGATTGACCATATCTAGACCCACAGCTGATTGAGACATAAGGGTGGACACTCTTGGGGCTGAGAGGTTTGGTGAGGTTGGGTGAGCAAACGCAGACCCTTTAAAGTAATACTGCGTGGTACCCGTCTGATGGGTCCCAAATCTCCAGGTTCAAGGGCATCTTCCTACATCGAAAACATGCATGAGAAACCCAGAAGATGGTACACCGTGTGATCGGGAAAGGTTTCTAAAACGCACCTCATTTCTCATCTCCTTGTGCTCGGGTTCGCCATTCCAGCCGCTTTACTAGCAATCTCCCTCCTTGGAGAATCAACACGTTTAACCTCCTGTTCCGTACAGGTTGCAATTTGTCCTGAGGATGAACGGGAAGAGGGGGAACCAATGAGCGACTAGCTCTAGGTGTTGGGAAAGGCACAGGTCACTCTATTTTCCCATCAGGAAGAAGAATTAACCACAGGCTCAGCCTGCCACCCGGAACCAGAATAGGGCCTGAAGCAATCCTACGCTTTTGCGGCCAGCTCCCAAAAAAGCGAGTTGAAAAATGGAGCTCAGGGGCACTGCAAATCACAAACCTGCAGAGTTAGAAATGATAACTCTCGCCCACAAAAATATTGAGGGAAGGCAACGAAGAGGATTTGAAAGCAAGGCAGAATTGCAGGAAACAGATTTCAGGAGGTAGATTCGAATCGCCTTTAAAGCACAGGAAAAGCGGCAAAACCTCGACAATGATGCCCTTGGCCAAAAAGGGCGTATGCGTTTTTTCCTGAATATATTCAGGAAAAAACGCATACGCCCTTTTTGGCCAAGCAAGCAACCTGGAAAGGCAAATCGGCGCTACAAAGAAGTCTCGCTTCCCATCGGTCAAAAGGGCCATGCTGAATAAAGTGTCAATACCAGAAATGCAGGAGAGGCCATGGAGAAATGGGAGCCTTGCTACGCTGATGGGCGGGATGTAAATTGCCAACAGCCACTCTGGAGAAGTGTACGGTGTGTCCTGAAACATCTAAAAAACTCGGCTTAGAGAGCATAGGGCACTTCCACTCATGGGCGTCTAATTTGGGAAAACTAAAAATCAGCAAGGCACAGGCATTCCAAAGTTTAGGGTTGCTCTGTTGACAAGAACCTCCACTTCATTCCACCTTAAATATCCCAGGAAAGAGAAAAATGGATAAAGAAGTTGTGGTCCTTAGGTACAATGGAATATCACTCAGCCATGAAATCAACGTCATAAGGCTAGTAGCAGCATGATGAGTGGATTCAGGTACGACGGTTCTAAGTGAAATAAGTCACACAGGAAAAGACACTAATCAGAAGATATCACTTATAGAGGGAATGTAAAAACCGCTACACTTGAACTGAATTACAAAACAGAACAGAGTCACACATTTAGAAAACACACTATGGCTGCCTAACGGGAAAGGCGAGGTGGGGTGATGCCTAAAACAAGGGTTTCAAATTAGCTCAGATACCGTTCCATAAACCCAATATGTAATAGACAAGACCTACTGCTTGCTCAGTGAACTGGACTCAACACCCCCTATTCACCGCCCAAGAATAGATCTGACTAGTAAGAATCTTCAAACCTATGTATTGATATCTCTCCGTAAGTGAGTCAAGTGAGAGTAAAGCGGCATAAACACAGCAGTGAAAAGCAGCTAAACCCCATTAGGAAAATCAATTACTTTTAAAAACCCGTGAAACAAAGACAGTGAAAGAGAGAGAAATTCTTACAAAATTCGTTCAGGGGCTGTGATGCCACCTGGATTGACCATATCTAGACCCACAGCTGATTGAGACATAAGGGTGGACACTCTTGGGGCTGAGAGGTTTGGTGAGGTTGGGTGAGCAAACGCAGACCCTTTAAAGTAATACTGCGTGGTACCCATCCCATGGGTCCCAAATCTCCAGGTTCAAGGGCATCTTCCTACATCGAAAACATGCATGAGAAGCGCAGAAGATGGTACACCGTGTGATCGGGAAAGGTTTCTAAAACGCACCTCATTTCTCATCTCCTTGTGCTCGGGTTCGCCATTCCAGCCGCTTTACTAGCAATCTCCCTCCTTGGAGAATCAGCACGTTTAACCTCCTGTTCCGTACAGGTTGCAATTTGTCCTGAGGATGAACGGGAAGAGGGGGAACCAATGAACGACTAGCTCTAGGTGTTGGGAAAGGCACAGGTCACTCTATTTTCCCATCAGGAAGAAGAATTAACCACAGGCTCAGCCTGCCGCCCGGAACCAGAATAGGGCCTGAAGCAATCCTACGCTTTTGCGGCCAGCTCCCAAAAAAGCGAGTTGAAAAATGGAGCTCAGGGGCACTGCAAATCACAAACCTGCAGAGTTAGAAATGATAACTCTCGCCCACAAAAATATTGAGGGAAGGCAACGAAGAGGATTTGAAAGCAAGGCAGAATTGCAGGAAACAGATTTCAGGAGGTAGATTCGAATCGCCTTTAAAGCACAGGAAAAGCGGCAAAACCTCGACAATGATGCCCTTGGCAAAAAAAGGCGTATGCGTTTTTTCCTGAATATATTCAGGAAAAAACGCATACGCCCTTTTTGGCCAACCAAGCAACCTGGAAAGGCAAATCAGCGCTACAAAGAAGTCTCGCTTCCCATCGGTCAAAAGGGCCATGCTGAATAAAGTGTCAATACCAGAAATGCAGGAGAGGCCATGGAGAAATGGGAGCCTTGCTACGCTGATGGGCGGGATGTAAATTGCCAACAGCCACTCTGGAGAAGTGTACGGTGTGTCCTGAAACATCTAAAAAACTCGGCTTAGAGAGCATAGGGCACTTCCACTCATGGGCGTCTAATTTGGGAAAACTAAAAATCAGCAAGGCACAGGCACTCCAAAGTTTAGGGTTGCTCTGTTGACAAGAACCTCCACTTCATTCCACCTTAAATATCCCAGGAAAGAGAAAAATGGATAAAGAAGTTGTGGTCCTTAGGTACAATGGAATATCACTCAGCCATGAAATCAACGTCATAAGGCTAGTAGCAGCATGATGAGTGGATTCAGGTACGACGGTTCTAAGTGAAATAAGTCACACAGGAAAAGACACTAATCAGAAGATATCACTTATAGAGGGAATGTAAAAACCGCTACACTTGAACTGAATTACAAAACAGAACAGAGTCACACATTTAGAAAACACACTATGGCTGCCTAACGGGAAAGGCGAGGTGGGGTGATGCCTAAAACAAGGGTTTCAAATTAGCTCAGATACCGTTCCATAAACCCAATATGTAATAGACAAGACCTACTGCTTGCTCAGTGAACTGGACTCAACACCCCCTATTCACCGCCCAAGAATAGATCTGACTAGTAAGAATCTTCAAACCTATGTATTGATATCTCTCCGTAAGTGAGTCAAGTGGGAGTAAAGCGGCATAAACACAGCAGTGAAAAGCAGCTAAACCCCATTAGGAAAATCAATTACTTTTAAAAACCCGTGAAACAAAGACAGTGAAAGAGAGAGAAATTCTTACAAAATTCGTTCAGGGGCTGTGATGCCACCTGGATTGACCATATCTAGACCCACAGCTGATTGAGACATAAGGGTGGACACTCTTGGGGCTGAGAGGTTTGGTGAGGTTGGGTGAGCAAACGCAGACCCTTTAAAGTAATACTGCGTGGTACCCATCCCATGGGTCCCAAATCTCCAGGTTCAAGGGCATCTTCCTACATCGAAAACATGCATGAGAAGCCCAGAAGATGGTACACCGTGTGATCGGGAAAGGTTTCTAAAACGCACCTCATTTCTCATCTCCTTGTGCTCGGGTTCGCCATTCCAGCCACTTTACTAGCAATCTCCCTCCTTGGAGAATCAGCACGTTTAACCTCCTGTTCCGTACAGGTTGCAATTTGTCCTGAGGATGAACGGGAAGAGGGGGAACCAATGAGCGACTAGCTCTAGGTGTTGGGAAAGGCACAGGTCACTCTATCTTCCCATCAGGAAGAAGAATTAACCACAGGCTCAGCCTGCCGCCCGGAACCAGAATAGGGCCTGAAGCAATCCTACGCTTTTGCGGCCAGCTCCCAAAAAAGCGAGTTGAAAAATGGAGCTCAGGGGCACTGCAAATCACAAACCTGCAGAGTTAGAAATGATAACTCTCGCCCACAAAAATATTGAGGGAAGGCAACGAAGAGGATTTGAAAGCAAGGCAGAATTGCAGGAAACAGATTTCAGGAGGTAGATTCGAATCGCCTTTAAAGCACAGGAAAAGCGGCAAAACCTCGACAATGATGCCCTTGGCAAAAAAAGGCGTATGCGTTTTTTCCTGAATATATTCAGGAAAAAACGCATACGCCCTTTTTGGCCAACCAAGCAACCTGGAAAGGCAAATCAGCGCTACAAAGAAGTCTCGCTTCCCATCGGTCAAAAGGACCATGCTGCATAAAGTGTCAAAACCAGAAATGCAGGAGAGGCCATGGAGAAATGGGAGCCTTGCTACGCTGATGGGCGGGATGTAAATTGCCGACAGCCACTCTGGAGAAGTGTACGGTGTGTCCTGAAACATCTAAAAAACTCGGCTTAGAGAGCATAGGGCACTTCCACTCATGGGCGTCTAAGTTGGGAAAACTAAAAATCAGCAAGGCACAGGCACTGCAAAGTTTAGGGTTGCTCTGTTGACAAGAACCTCCACTTCATTCCACCTTAAATATCCCAGGAAAGAGAAAAATGGATAAAGAAGTTGTGGTCCTTAGGTACAATGGAATATCACTCAGCCATGAAATCAACGTTATAAGGCTAGTAGCAGCATGATGAGTGGATTCAGGTACGACGGTTCTAAGTGAAGTAAGTCACACAGAAAAAGACACTAATCATAAGATATCACTTATAGAGGGAAAGTAAAAACCGCTACACTTGAACTGAATTACAAAACAGAACAGAGTCACACATTTAGAAAACACACTATGGCAGCCTAACGGGAAAGGCGAGGTGGGGTGATGCATAAAACAAGGGTTTCAAATTACCTCAGATACCGTTCCATAAACCCAATATGTAATAGACAAGACCTACTCCTTGCTCAGTGAACTGGACTCAACACCCCCTATTCACCGCCCAAGAATAGATCTGACTAGTAAGAATCTTCAAACCTATGTATTGATATCTCTCTGTAAGTGAGTCAAGTGGGAGTAAAGCGGCATAAACACAGCAGTGAAAAGCAGCTAAACCCCATTAGGAAAATCAATTACTTTTAAAAACCCGTGAAACAAAGACAGTGAAAGAGAGATAAATTCTTACAAAATTAGTTCAGGGGCTGTGATGCCACCTGGATTGACCATATCTAGACCCACAGCTGATTGAGACATAAGGGTGGACACTCTTGGGGCTGAGAGGTTTGGTGAGGTTGGGTGAGCAAACGCAGACCCTTTAAAGTAATACTGCGTGGTACCCATCCCATGGGTCCCAAATCTCCAGGTTCAAGGGCATCTTCCTATATCGAAAACATGCATGAGAAACCCAGAAGATGGTACACCGTGTGATCGGGAAAGGTTTCTAAAACGCACCTCATTTCTCATCTCCTTGTGCTCGGGGTCGCCATTCAGGCCGCTTTACTAGCAATCTCCCTCCTTGGAGAATCAGCACGTTTAACCTCCTGTTCCGTACAGGTTGCAATTTGTCCTGAGGATGAACGGGAAGAGGGGGAACCAATGAGCGACTAGCTCTAGGTGGTGGGACAGGCACAGGTCACTCTATTTTCCCATCAGGAAGAAGAATTAACCACAGGCTCAGCCTGCCGCCCGGAACCAGAATAGGGCCTGAAGCAATCCTATGCTTTTGCGGCCAGCTCCCAAAAAAGCGAGTTGAAAAATGGAGCTCAGGGGCACTGCAAATCACAAACCTGCAGAGTTAGAAATGATAACTCTCGCCCACAAAAATATTGAGGGAAGGCAACGAAGAGGATTTGAAAGCAAGGCAGAATTGCAGGAAACAGATTTCAGGAGGTAGATTCGAATCGCCTTTAAAGCACAGGAAAAGCGGCAAAACCTCGACAATGATGCCCTTGGCCAAAAAGGGCGTATGCGTTTTTTCCTGAATATATTCAGGAAAAAACGCATACGCCCTTTTTGGCCAACCAAGCAACCTGGAAAGGCAAATCAGCGCTACAAAGAAGTCTCGCTTCCCATCGGTCAAAAGGGACATGCTGAATAAAGTGTCAATACCAGAAATGCAGGAGAGGCCATGGAGAAATGGGAGCCTTGCTACGCTGATGGGCGGGATGTAAATTGCCAACAGCCACTCTGGAGAAGTGTACGGTGTGTCCTGAAACATCTAAAAAACTCGGCTTAGAGAGCATAGGGCACTTCCACTCATGGGCGTCTAATTTGGGAAAACTAAAAATCAGCAAGGCACAGGCACTCCAAAGTTTAGGGTTGCTCTGTTGACAAGAACCTCCACTTCATTCCACCTTAAATATCCCAGGAAAGAGAAAAATGGATAAAGAAGTTGTGGTCCTTAGGTACAATGGAATATCACTCAGCCATGAAATCAACGTCATAAGGCTAGTAGCAGCATGATGAGTGGATTCAGGTACGACGGTTCTAAGTGAAATAAGTCACACAGAAAAAGACACTAATCAGAAGATATCACTTATAGAGGGAATGTAAAAACCGCTACACTTGAACTGAATTACAAAACAGAACAGAGTCACACATTTAGAAAACACACTATGGCTGCCTAACGGGAAAGGTGAGGTGGGGTGATGCCTAAAACAAGGGTTTCAAATTAGCTCAGATACCGTTCCATAAACCCAATATGTAATAGACAAGACCTACTGCTTGCTCAGTGAACTGGACTCAACACCCCCTATTCACCGCCCAAGAATAGATCTGACTAGTAAGAATCTTCAAACCTACGTATTGATATCTCTCCGTAAGTGAGTCAAGTGGGAGTAAAGCGGCATAAACACAGCAGTGAAAAGCAGCTAAACCCCATTAGGAAAATCAATTACTTTTAAAAACCCGTGAAACAAAGACAGTGAAAGAGAGAGAAATTCTTACAAAATTCGTTCAGGGGCTGTGATGCCACCTGGATTGACCATATCTAGACCCACAGCTGATTGAGACATAAGGGTGGACACTCTTGGGGCTGAGAGGTTTGGTGAGGTTGGGTGAGCAAACGCAGACCCTTTAAAGTAATACTGCGTGGTACCCATCCCATGGGTCCCAAATCTCGAGGTTCAAGGGCATCTTCCTACATCGAAAACATGCATGAGAAGCCCAGAAGATGGTACACCGTGTGATCGGGAAAGGTTTCTAAAACGCACCTCATTTCTCATCTCCTTGTGCTCGGGTTCGCCATACCAGCCGCTTTACTAGCAATCTCCCTCCTTGGAGAATCAGCACGTTTAGCCTCCTGTTCCGTACAGGTTGCAATTTGTCCTGAGGATGAACGGGAAGAGGGGGAACCAATGAGCGACTAGCTCTAGGTGTTGGGAAAGGCACAGGTCACTCTATTTTCCCATCAGGAAGAAGAATTAACCACAGGCTCAGCCTGCCGCCCGGAACCAGTATAGGGCCTGAAGCAATCCTACGCTTTTGCGGCCAGCTCCCAAAAAAGCGAGTTGAAAAATGGAGCTCAGGGGCACTGCAAATCACAAACCTGCAGAGTTAGAAATGATAACTCTCGCCCACAAAAATATTGAGGGAAGGCAACGAAGAGGATTTGAAAGCAAGCCAGAATTGCAGGAAACAGATTTCAGGAGGTAGATTCGAATCGCCTGTAAAGCACAGGAAAAGCGGCAAAACCTCGACAGTGATGCCCTTGGCCAAAAAGGGCGTATGCGTTTTTTCCTGAATATATTCAGGAAAAAACGCATACGCCCTTTTTGGCCAACCAAGCAACCTGGAAAGGCAAATCAGCGCTACAAAGAAGTCTCGCTTCCCATCGGTCAAAAGGGCCATGCTGAATAAAGTGTCAAAACCAGAAATGCAGGAGAGGCCATGGAGAAATGGGAGCCTTGCTACGCTGATGGGCGGGATGTAAATTGCCGACAGCCACTCTGGAGAAGTGTACGGTGTGTCCTGAAACATCTAAAAAACTCGGCTTAGAGAGCATAGGGCACCTCCACTCATCGGCGTCTAATTTGGGAAAACTAAAAATCAGCAAGGCACAGGCACTCCAAAGTTTAGGGTTGCTCTGTTGACAAGAACCTCCACTTCATTCCACCTTAAATATCCCAGGAAAGAGAAAAATGGATAAAGAAGTTGTGGTCCTTAGGTACAATGGAATATCACTCAGCCATGAAATCAACGTCATAAGGCTAGTAGCAGCATGATGAGTGGATTCAGGTACGACGGTTCTAAGTGAAATAAGTCACACAGAAAAAGACACTAATCAGAAGATATCACTTATAGAGGGAATGTAAAAACCGCTACACTTGAACTGAATTACAAAACAGAACAGAGTCACACATTTAGAAAACACACTATGGCTGCCTAACGGGAAAGGTGAGGTGGGGTGATGCCTAAAACAAGGGTTTCAAATTAGCTCAGATACCGTTCCATAAACCCAATATGTAATAGACAAGACCTACTGCTTGCTCAGTGAACTGGACTCAACACCCCCTATTCACCGCCCAAGAATAGATCTGACTAGTAAGAATCTTCAAACCTACGTATTGATATCTCTCCGTAAGTGAGTCAAGTGGGAGTAAAGCGGCATAAACACAGCAGTGAAAAGCAGCTAAACTCCATTAGGAAAATCAATTACTTTTAAAAACCCGTGAAACAAAGACAGTGAAAGAGAGAGAAATTCTTACAAAATTCGTTCAGGGGCTGTGATGCCACCTGGATTGACCATATCTAGACCCACAGCTGATTGAGACATAAGGGTGGACACTCTTGGGGCTGAGAGGTTTGGTGAGGTTGGGTGAGCAAACGCAGACCCTTTAAAGTAATACTGCGTGGTACCCATCCCATGGGTCCCAAATCTCCAGGTTCAAGGGCATCTTCCTACATCGAAAACATGCATGAGAATCCCAGAAGATGGTACACCGTGTGATCGGGAAAGGTTTCTAAAACGCACCTCATTTCTCATCTCCTTGTGCTCGGGGTCGCCATTCCAGCCGCTTTACTAGCAATCTCCCTCCTTGGAGAATCAGCACGTTTAACCTCCTGTTCCGTACAGGTTGCAATTTGTCCTGAGGATGAACGGGAAGAGGGGGAACCAATGAGCGACTAGCTCTAGGTGGTGGGACAGGCACAGGTCACTCTATTTTCCCATCAGGAAGAAGAATTAACCACAGGCTCAGCCTGCCGCCCGGAACCAGAATAGGGCCTGAAGCAATCCTACGCTTTTGCGGCCAGCTCCCAAAAAAGCGAGTTGAAAAATGGAGCTCAGGGGCCCTGCAAATCACAAACCTGCAGAGTTAGAAATGATAACTCTCGCCCACAAAAATATTGAGGGAAGGCAACGAAGAGGATTTGAAAGCAAGGCAGAATTGCAGGAAACAGATTTCAGGAGGTAGATTCGAATCGCCTTTAAAGCACAGGAAAAGCGGCAAAACCTCGACAATGATGCCCTTGGCCAAAAAGGGCGTATGCGTTTTTTCCTGAATATATTCAGGAAAAAACGCATACGCCCTTTTTGGCCAACCAAGCAACCTGGAAAGGCAAATCAGCGCTACAAAGAAGTCTCGCTTCCCATCGGTCAAAAGGGACATGCTGAATAAAGTGTCAATACCAGAAATGCAGGAGAGGCCATGGAGAAATGGGAGCCTTGCTACGCTGATGGGCGGGATGTAAATTGCCAACAGCCACTCTGGAGAAGTGTACGGTGTGTCCTGAAATATCTAAAAAACTCGGCTTAGAGAGCATAGGGCACTTCCACTCATGGGCGTCTAATTTGGGAAAACTAAAAATCAGCAAGGCACAGGCACTCCAAAGTTTAGGGTTGCTCTGTGGACAAGAACCTCCACTTCATTCCACCTTAAATATCCCAGGAAAGAGAAAAATGGATAAAGAAGTTGTGGTCCTTAGGTACAATGGAATATCACTCAGCCATGAAATCAACGTCATAAGGCTAGTAGCAGCATGATGAGTGGATTCAGGTACGACGGTTCTAAGTGAAATAAGTCACACAGAAAAAGACACTAATCAGAAGATATCACTTATAGAGGGAATGTAAAAACCGCTACACTTGAACTGAATTACAAAACAGAACAGAGTCACACATTTAGAAAACACACTATGGCTGCCTAACGGGAAAGGTGAGGTGGGGTGATGCCTAAAACAAGGGTTTCAAATTAGCTCAGATACCGTTCCATAAACCCAATATGTAATAGACAAGACCTACTCCTTTCTCAGTGAACTGGACTCAACACCCCCTATTCACCGCCCAAGAATAGATCTGACTAGTAAGAATCTTCAAACCTATGTATTGATATCTCTCCGTAAGTGAGTCAAGTGCGAGTAAAGCGGCATAAACACAGCAGTGAAAAGCAGCTAAACCCCATTAGGAAAATCAATTACTTTTAAAAACCCGTGAAACAAAGACAGTGAAAGAGAGAGAAATTCTTACAAAATTTGTTCAGGGGCTGTGATGCCACCTGGATTGACCATATCTAGACCCACAGCTGATTGAGACATAAGGGTGGACACTCTTGGGGCTGAGAGGTTTGGTGAGGTTGGGTGAGTAAACGCAGACCCTTTAAAGTAATACTGCGTGGTACCCATCCCATGGGTCCCAAATCTCGAGGTTCAAGGGCATCTTCCTACATCGAAAACATGCATGAGAAGCCCAGAAGATGGTACACCGTGTGATCGGGAAAGGTTTCTAAAACGCACCTCATTTCTCATCTCCTTGTGCTCGGGTTCGCCATTCCAGCCGCTTTACTAGCAATCTCCCTCCTTGGAGAATCAGCACGTTTAACCTCCTGTTCCGTACAGGTTGCAATTTGTCCTGAGGATGAACGGGAAGAGGGGGAACCAATGAGCGACTAGCTCTAGGTGTTGGGAAAGGCACAGGTCACTCTATTTTCCCATCAGGAAGAAGAATTAACCACAGGCTCAGCCTGCCGCCCGGAACCAGAATAGGGCCTGAAGCAATCCTACGCTTTTGCGGCCAGCTCCCAAAAAAGCGAGTTGAAAAATGGAGCTCAGGGGCACTGCAAATCACAAACCTGCAGAGTTAGAAATGATAACTCTCGCCCACAAAAATATTGAGGGAAGGCAACGAAGAGGATTTGAAAGCAAGGCAGAATTGCAGGAAACAGATTTCAGGAGGTAGATTCGAATCGCCTTTAAAGCACAGGAAAAGCGGCAAAACCTCGACAATGATGCCCTTGGCCAAAAAGGGCGTATGCGTTTTTTCCTGAATAAATTCAGGAAAAAACGCATACGCCCTTTTTGGCCAACCAAGCAACCTGGAAAGGCAAATCAGCGCTACAAAGAAGTCTCGCTTCCCATCGGTCAAAAGGGCCATGCTGAATAAAGTGTCAAAACCAGAAATGCAGGAGAGGCCATGGTGAAATGGGAGCCTTGCTACGCTGATGGGCGTGATGTAAATTGCCAACAGCCACTCTGGAGAAGTGTACGGTGTGTCCTGAAACATCTAAAAAACTCGGCTTAGAGAGCATAGGGCACCTCCACTCATCGGCGTGTAATTTGGGAAAACTAAAAATCAGCAAGGCACAGGCACTCCAAAGTTTAGGGTTGCTCTTTTGACAAGAACCTCCACTTCATTCCACCTTAAATATCCCAGGAAAGAGAAAAATGGATAAAGAAGTTGTGGTCCTTAGGTACAATGGAATATCACTCAGCCATGAAATCAACGTCATAAGGCTAGTAACAGCATGATGAGTGGATTCAGGTACGACGGTTCTAAGTGAAATAAGTCACACAGAAAAAGACACTAATCAGAAGATATCACTTATAGAGGGAATGTAAAAACCGCTACACTTGAACTGAATTACAAAACAGAACAGAGTCACACATTTAGAAAACACACTATGGCTGCCTAACGGGAAAGGTGAGGTGGGGTGATGCCTAAAACAAGGGTTTCAAATTAGCTCAGATACCGTTCCATAAACCCAATATGTAATAGACAAGACCTACTGCTTGCTCAGTGAACTGGACTCAACACCCCCTATTCACCGCCCAAGAATAGATCTGACTAGTAAGAATCTTCAAACCTACGTATTGATATCTCTCCGTAAGTGAGTCAAGTGGGAGTAAAGCGGCATAAACACAGCAGTGAAAAGCAGCTAAACTCCATTAGGAAAATCAATTACTTTTAAAAACCCGTGAAACAAAGACAGTGAAAGAGAGAGAAATTCTTACAAAATTCGTTCAGGGGCTGTGATGCCACCTGGATTGACCATATCTAGACCCACAGCTGATTGAGACATAAGGGTGGACACTCTTGGGGCTGAGAGGTTTGGTGAGGTTGGGTGAGCAAACGCAGACCCTTTAAAGTAATACTGCGTGGTACCCATCCCATGGGTCCCAAATCTCCAGGTTCAAGGGCATCTTCCTACATCGAAAACATGCATGAGAAACCCAGAAGATGGTACACCGTGTGATCGGGAAAGGTTTCTAAAACGCACCTCATTTCTCATCTCCTTGTGCTCGGGGTCGCCATTCCAGCCGCTTTACTAGCAATCTCCCTCCTTGGAGAATCAGCACGTTTAACCTCCTGTTCCGTACAGGTTGCAATTTGTCCTGAGGATGAACGGGAAGAGGGGGAACCAATGAGCGACTAGCTCTAGGTGGTGGGACAGGCACAGGTCACTCTATTTTCCCATCAGGAAGAAGAATTAACCACAGGCTCAGCCTGCCGCCCGGAACCAGAATAGGGCCTGAAGCAATCCTACGCTTTTGCGGCCAGCTCCCAAAAAAGCGAGTTGAAAAATGGAGCTCAGGGGCCCTGCAAATCACAAACCTGCAGAGTTAGAAATGATAACTCTCGCCCACAAAAATATTGAGGGAAGGCAACGAAGAGGATTTGAAAGCAAGGCAGAATTGCAGGAAACAGATTTCAGGAGGTAGATTCGAATCGCCTTTAAAGCACAGGAAAAGCGGCAAAACCTCGACAATGATGCCCTTGGCCAAAAAGGGCGTATGCGTTTTTTCCTGAATATATTCAGGAAAAAACGCATACGCCCTTTTTGGCCAACCAAGCAACCTGGAAAGGCAAATCAGCGCTACAAAGAAGTCTCGCTTCCCATCGGTCAAAAGGGACATGCTGAATAAAGTGTCAATACCAGAAATGCAGGAGAGGCCATGGAGAAATGGGAGCCTTGCTACGCTGATGGGCGGGATGTAAATTGCCAACAGCCACTCTGGAGAAGTGTACGGTGTGTCCTGAAATATCTAAAAAACTCGGCTTAGAGAGCATAGGGCACTTCCACTCATGGGCGTCTAATTTGGGAAAACTAAAAATCAGCAAGGCACAGGCACTCCAAAGTTTAGGGTTGCTCTGTGGACAAGAACCTCCACTTCATTCCACCTTAAATATCCCAGGAAAGAGAAAAATGGATAAAGAAGTTGTGGTCCTTAGGTACAATGGAATATCACTCAGCCATGAAATCAACGTCATAAGGCTAGTAGCAGCATGATGAGTGGATTCAGGTACGACGGTTCTAAGTGAAATAAGTCACACAGAAAAAGACACTAATCAGAAGATATCACTTATAGAGGGAATGTAAAAACCGCTACACTTGAACTGAATTACAAAACAGAACAGAGTCACACATTTAGAAAACACACTATGGCTGCCTAACGGGAAAGGTGAGGTGGGGTGATGCCTAAAACAAGGGTTTCAAATTAGCTCAGATACCGTTCCATAAACCCAATATGTAATAGACAAGACCTACTCCTTTCTCAGTGAACTGGACTCAACACCCCCTAATCACCGCCCAAGAATAGATCTGACTAGTAAGAATCTTCAAACCTATGTATTGATATCTCTCCGTAAGTGAGTCAAGTGCGAGTAAAGCGGCATAAACACAGCAGTGAAAAGCAGCTAAACCCCATTAGGAAAATCAATTACTTTTAAAAACCCGTGAAACAAAGACAGTGAAAGAGAGAGAAATTCTTACAAAATTCGTTCAGGGGCTGTGATGCCACCTGGATTGACCATATCTAGACCCACAGCTGATTGAGACATAAGGGTGGACACTCTTGGGGCTGAGAGGTTTGGTGAGGTTGGGTGAGTAAACGCAGACCCTTTAAAGTAATACTGCGTGGTACCCATCCCATGGGTCCCAAATCTCGAGGTTCAAGGGCATCTTCCTACATCGAAAACATGCATGAGAAGCCCAGAAGATGGTACACCGTGTGATCGGGAAAGGTTTCTAAAACGCACCTCATTTCTCATCTCCTTGTGCTCGGGTTCGCCATTCCAGCCGCTTTACTAGCAATCTCCCTCCTTGGAGAATCAGCACGTTTAACCTCCTGTTCCGTACAGGTTGCAATTTGTCCTGAGGATGAACGGGAAGAGGGGGAACCAATGAGCGACTAGCTCTAGGTGGTGGGACAGGCACAGGTCACTCTATTTTCCCATCAGGAAGAAGAATTAACCACAGGCTCAGCCTGCCGCCCGGAACCAGAATAGGGCCTGAAGCAATCCTACGCTTTTGCGGCCAGCTCCCAAAAAAGCGAGTTGAAAAATGGAGCTCAGGGGCCCTGCAAATCACAAACCTGCAGAGTTAGAAATGATAACTCTCGCCCACAAAAATATTGAGGGAAGGCAACGAAGAGGATTTGAAAGCAAGGCAGAATTGCAGGAAACAGATTTCAGGAGGTAGATTCGAATCGCCTTTAAAGCACAGGAAAAGCGGCAAAACCTCGACAATGATGCCCTTGGCCAAAAAGGGCGTATGCGTTTTTTCCTGAATATATTCAGGAAAAAACGCATACGCCCTTTTTGGCCAACCAAGCAACCTGGAAAGGCAAATCAGCGCTACAAAGAAGTCTCGCTTCCCATCGGTCAAAAGGGACATGCTGAATAAAGTGTCAATACCAGAAATGCAGGAGAGGCCATGGAGAAATGGGAGCCTTGCTACGCTGATGGGCGGGATGTAAATTGCCAACAGCCACTCTGGAGAAGTGTACGGTGTGTCCTGAAATATCTAAAAAACTCGGCTTAGAGAGCATAGGGCACTTCCACTCATGGGCGTCTAATTTGGGAAAACTAAAAATCAGCAAGGCACAGGCACTCCAAAGTTTAGGGTTGCTCTGTGGACAAGAACCTCCACTTCATTCCACCTTAAATATCCCAGGAAAGAGAAAAATGGATAAAGAAGTTGTGGTCCTTAGGTACAATGGAATATCACTCAGCCATGAAATCAACGTCATAAGGCTAGTAGCAGCATGATGAGTGGATTCAGGTACGACGGTTCTAAGTGAAATAAGTCACACAGAAAAAGACACTAATCAGAAGATATCACTTATAGAGGGAATGTAAAAACCGCTACACTTGAACTGAATTACAAAACAGAACAGAGTCACACATTTAGAAAACACACTATGGCTGCCTAACGGGAAAGGTGAGGTGGGGTGATGCCTAAAACAAGGGTTTCAAATTAGCTCAGATACCGTTCCATAAACCCAATATGTAATAGACAAGACCTACTCCTTTCTCAGTGAACTGGACTCAACACCCCCTATTCACCGCCCAAGAATAGATCTGACTAGTAAGAATCTTCAAACCTATGTATTGATATCTCTCCGTAAGTGAGTCAAGTGCGAGTAAAGCGGCATAAACACAGCAGTGAAAAGCAGCTAAACCCCATTAGGAAAATCAATTACTTTTAAAAACCCGTGAAACAAAGACAGTGAAAGAGAGAGAAATTCTTACAAAATTCGTTCAGGGGCTGTGATGCCACCTGGATTGACCATATCTAGACCCACAGCTGATTGAGACATAAGGGTGGACACTCTTGGGGCTGAGAGGTTTGGTGAGGTTGGGTGAGTAAACGCAGACCCTTTAAAGTAATACTGCGTGGTACCCATCCCATGGGTCCCAAATCTCGAGGTTCAAGGGCATCTTCCTACATCGAAAACATGCATGAGAAGCCCAGAAGATGGTACACCGTGTGATCGGGAAAGGTTTCTAAAACGCACCTCATTTCTCATCTCCTTGTGCTCGGGTTCGCCATTCCAGCCGCTTTACTAGCAATCTCCCTCCTTGGAGAATCAGCACGTTTAACCTCCTGTTCCGTACAGGTTGCAATTTGTCCTGAGGATGAACGGGAAGAGGGGGAACCAATGAGCGACTAGCTCTAGGTGTTGGGAAAGGCACAGGTCACTCTATTTTCCCATCAGGAAGAAGAATTAACCACAGGCTCAGCCTGCCGCCCGGAACCAGAATAGGGCCTGAAGCAATCCTACGCTTTTGCGGCCAGCTCCCAAAAAAGCGAGTTGAAAAATGGAGCTCAGGGGCACTGCAAATCACAAACCTGCAGAGTTAGAAATGATAACTCTCGCCCACAAAAATATTGAGGGAAGGCAACGAAGAGGATTTGAAAGCAAGGCAGAATTGCAGGAAACAGATTTCAGGAGGTAGATTCGAATCGCCTTTAAAGCACAGGAAAAGCGGCAAAACCTCGACAATGATGCCCTTGGCCAAAAAGGGCGTATGCGTTTTTTCCTGAATAAATTCAGGAAAAAACGCATACGCCCTTTTTGGCCAACCAAGCAACCTGGAAAGGCAAATCAGCGCTACAAAGAAGTCTCGCTTCCCATCGGTCAAAAGGGCCATGCTGAATAAAGTGTCAAAACCAGAAATGCAGGAGAGGCCATGGTGAAATGGGAGCCTTGCTACGCTGATGGGCGTGATGTAAATTGCCAACAGCCACTCTGGAGAAGTGTACGGTGTGTCCTGAAACATCTAAAAAACTCGGCTTAGAGAGCATAGGGCACCTCCACTCATCGGCGTGTAATTTGGGAAAACTAAAAATCAGCAAGGCACAGGCACTCCAAAGTTTAGGGTTGCTCTTTTGACAAGAACCTCCACTTCATTCCACCTTAAATATCCCAGGAAAGAGAAAAATGGATAAAGAAGTTGTGGTCCTTAGGTACAATGGAATATCACTCAGCCATGAAATCAACGTCATAAGGCTAGTAACAGCATGATGAGTGGATTCAGGTACGACGGTTCTAAGTGAAATAAGTCACACAGAAAAAGACACTAATCAGAAGATATCACTTATAGAGGGAATGTAAAAACCGCTACACTTGAACTGAATTACAAAACAGAACAGAGTCACACATTTAGAAAACACACTATGGCTGCCTAACGGGAAAGGTGAGGTGGGGTGATGCCTAAAACAAGGGTTTCAAATTACCTCAGATACCGTTCCATAAACCCAATATGTAATAGACAAGACCTACTCCTTGCTCAGTGAACTGGACTCAACACCCCCTATTCACCGCCCAAGAATAGATCTGACTAGTAAAAATCTTCAAACCTATGTATTGATATCTCTCCGTAAGTGAGTCAAGTGGGAGTAAAGCGGCATAAACACAGCAGTGAAAAGCAGCTAAACCCCATTAGGAAAATCAATTACTTTTAAAAACCCGTGAAACAAAGACAGTGAAAGAGAGAGAAATTCTTACAAAATTCGTTCAGGGGCTGTGATGCCACCTGGATTGACCATATCTAGACCCACAGCTGATTGAGACATAAGGGTGGACACTCTTGGGGCTGAGAGGTTTGGTGAGGTTGGGTGAGCAAACGCAGACCCTTTAAAGTAATACTGCGTGGTACCCATCCCATGGGTCCCAAATCTCGAGGTTCAAGGGCATCTTCCTACATCGAAAACATGCATGAGAAGCCCAGAAGATGGTACACCGTGTGATCGGGAAAGGTTTCTAAAACGCACCTCATTTCTCATCTCCTTGTGCTCGGGTTCGCCATTCCAGCCGCTTTACTAGCAATCTCCCTCCTTGGAGAATCAGCACGTTTAACCTCCTGTTCCGTACAGGTTGCAATTTGTCCTGAGGATGAACGGGAAGAGGGGGAACCAATGAGCGACTAGCTCTAGGTGTTGGGAAAGGCACAGGTCACTCTATTTTCCGATCAGGAAGAAGAATTAACCACAGGCTCAGCCTGCCGCCCGGAACCAGAATAGGGCCTGAAGCAATCCGAAGCTTTTGCGGCCAGCTCCCAAAAAAGCGAGTTGAAAAATGGAGCTCAGGGGCACTGCAAATCACAAACCTGCAGAGTTAGAAATGATAACTCTCGCCCACAAAAATATTGAGGGAAGGCAAAGAAGAGGATTTGAAAGCAAGGCAGAATTGCAGGAAACAGATTTCAGGAGGTAGATTCGAATCGCCTTTAAAGCACAGGAAAAGCGGCAAAACCTCGACAATGATGCCCTTGGCAAAAAAAGGCGTATGCGTTTTTTCCTGAATATATTCAGGAAAAAACGCATACGCCCTTTTTGGCCAACCAAGCAACCTGGAAAGGCAAATCAGCGCTACAAAGAAGTCTCGCTTCCCATCGGTCAAAAGGGCCATGCTGAATAAAGTGTCAAAACCAGAAATGCAGGAGAGGCCATGGAGAAATGGGAGCCTTGCTACGCTGATGGGCGGGATGTAAATTGCCGACAGCCACTCTGGAGAAGTGTACGGTGTGTCCTGAAACATCTAAAAAACTCGGCTTAGAGAGCATAGGGCACTTCCACTCATGGGCGTCTAAGTTGGGAAAACTAAAAATCAGCAAGGCACAGGCACTGCAAAGTTTAGGGTTGCTCTGTTGACAAGAACCTCCACTTCATTCCACCTTAAATATCCCAGGAAAGAGAAAAATGGATAAAGAAGTTGTGGTCCTTAGGTACAATGGAATATCACTCAGCCATGAAATCAACGTCATAAGGCTAGTAGCAGCATGATGAGTGGATTCAGGTACGACGGTTCTAAGTGAAGTAAGTCACACAGAAAAAGACACTAATCATAAGATATCACTTATAGAGGGAAAGTAAAAACCGCTACACTTGAACTGAATTACAAAACAGAACAGAGTCACACATTTAGAAAACACACTATGTCTGCCTAACGGGAAAGGCGAGGTGGGGTGATGCATAAAACAAGGGTTTCAAATTACCTCAGATACCGTTCCATAAACCCAATATGTAATAGACAAGACCTACTCCTTGCTCAGTGAACTGGACTCAACACCCCCTATTCACCGCCCAAGAATAGATCTGACTAGTAAGAATCTTCAAACCTATGTATTGATATCTCTCTGTAAGTGAGTCAAGTGGGAGTAAAGCGGCATAAACACAGCAGTGAAAAGCAGCTAAACCCCATTAGGAAAATCAATTACTTTTAAAAACCCGTGAAACAAAGACAGTGAAAGAGAGAGAAATTCTTACAAAATTCGTTCAGGGGCTGTGATGCCAACTGGATTGACCATATCTAGACCCACAGCTGATTGAGACATAAGGGTGGACACTCTTGGGGCTGAGAGGTTTGGTGAGGTTGGGTGAGCAAACGCAGACCCTTTAAAGTAATACTGCGTGGTACCCATCCCATGGGTCCCAAATCTCGAGGTTCAAGGGCATCTTCCTACATCGAAAACATGCATGAGAAGCCCAGAAGATGGTACACCGTGTGATCGGGAAAGGTTTCTAAAACGCACCTCATTTCTCATCTCCTTGTGCTCGGGTTCGCCATTCCAGCCGCTTTACTAGCAATCTCCCTCCTTGGAGAATCAGCACGTTTAACCTCCTGTTCCGTACAGGTTGCAATTTGTCCTGAGGATGAACGGGAAGAGGGGGAACCAATGAGCGACTAGCTCTAGGTGTTGGGAAAGGCACAGGTCACTCTATTTTCCCATCAGGAAGAAGAATTAACCACAGGCTCAGCCTGCCGCCCGGAACCAGAATAGGGCCTGAAGCAATCCTACGCTTTTGCGGCCAGCTCCCAAAAAAGCGAGTTGAAAAATGGAGCTCAGGGGCACTGCAAATCACAAACCTGCAGAGTTAGAAATGATAACTCTCGCCCACAAAAATATTGAGGGAAGGCAACGAAGAGGATTTGAAAGCAAGGCAGAATTGCAGGAAACAGATTTCAGGAGGTAGATTCGAATCGCCTTTAAAGCACAGGAAAAGCGGCAAAACCTCGACAATGATGCCCTTGGCCAAAAAGGGCGTATGCGTTTTTTCCTGAATAAATTCAGGAAAAAACGCATACGCCCTTTTTGGCCAACCAAGCAACCTGGAAAGGCAAATCAGCGCTACAAAGAAGTCTCGCTTCCCATCGGTCAAAAGGGCCATGCTGAATAAAGTGTCAAAACCAGAAATGCAGGAGAGGCCATGGTGAAATGGGAGCCTTGCTACGCTGATGGGCGTGATGTAAATTGCCAACAGCCACTCTGGAGAAGTGTACGGTGTGTCCTGAAACATCTAAAAAACTCGGCTTAGAGAGCATAGGGCACCTCCACTCATCGGCGTGTAATTTGGGAAAACTAAAAATCAGCAAGGCACAGGCACTCCAAAGTTTAGGGTTGCTCTTTTGACAAGAACCTCCACTTCATTCCACCTTAAATATCCCAGGAAAGAGAAAAATGGATAAAGAAGTTGTGGTCCTTAGGTACAATGGAATATCACTCAGCCATGAAATCAACGTCATAAGGCTAGTAACAGCATGATGAGTGGATTCAGGTACGACGGTTCTAAGTGAAATAAGTCACACAGAAAAAGACACTAATCAGAAGATATCACTTATAGAGGGAATGTAAAAACCGCTACACTTGAACTGAATTACAAAACAGAACAGAGTCACACATTTAGAAAACACACTATGGCTGCCTAACGGGAAAGGTGAGGTGGGGTGATGCCTAAAACAAGGGTTTCAAATTACCTCAGATACCGTTCCATAAACCCAATATGTAATAGACAAGACCTACTCCTTGCTCAGTGAACTGGACTCAACACCCCCTATTCACCGCCCAAGAATAGATCTGACTAGTAAAAATCTTCAAACCTATGTATTGATATCTCTCCGTAAGTGAGTCAAGTGGGAGTAAAGCGGCATAAACACAGCAGTGAAAAGCAGCTAAACCCCATTAGGAAAATCAATTACTTTTAAAAACCCGTGAAACAAAGACAGTGAAAGAGAGAGAAATTCTTACAAAATTCGTTCAGGGGCTGTGATGCCACCTGGATTGACCATATCTAGACCCACAGCTGATTGAGACATAAGGGTGGACACTCTTGGGGCTGAGAGGTTTGGTGAGGTTGGGTGAGCAAACGCAGACCCTTTAAAGTAATACTGCGTGGTACCCATCCCATGGGTCCCAAATCTCGAGGTTCAAGGGCATCTTCCTACATCGAAAACATGCATGAGAAGCCCAGAAGATGGTACACCGTGTGATCGGGAAAGGTTTCTAAAACGCACCTCATTTCTCATCTCCTTGTGCTCGGGTTCGCCATTCCAGCCGCTTTACTAGCAATCTCCCTCCTTGGAGAATCAGCACGTTTAACCTCCTGTTCCGTACAGGTTGCAATTTGTCCTGAGGATGAACGGGAAGAGGGGGAACCAATGAGCGACTAGCTCTAGGTGTTGGGAAAGGCACAGGTCACTCTATTTTCCGATCAGGAAGAAGAATTAACCACAGGCTCAGCCTGCCGCCCGGAACCAGAATAGGGCCTGAAGCAATCCGAAGCTTTTGCGGCCAGCTCCCAAAAAAGCGAGTTGAAAAATGGAGCTCAGGGGCACTGCAAATCACAAACCTGCAGAGTTAGAAATGATAACTCTCGCCCACAAAAATATTGAGGGAAGGCAACGAAGAGGATTTGAAAGCAAGGCAGAATTGCAGGAAACAGATTTCAGGAGGTAGATTCGAATCGCCTTTAAAGCACAGGAAAAGCGGCAAAACCTCGACAATGATGCCCTTGGCAAAAAAAGGCGTATGCGTTTTTTCCTGAATATATTCAGGAAAAAACGCATACGCCCTTTTTGGCCAACCAAGCAACCTGGAAAGGCAAATCAGCGCTACAAAGAAGTCTCGCTTCCCATCGGTCAAAAGGGCCATGCTGAATAAAGTGTCAAAACCAGAAATGCAGGAGAGGCCATGGAGAAATGGGAGCCTTGCTACGCTGATGGGCGGGATGTAAATTGCCGACAGCCACTCTGGAGAAGTGTACGGTGTGTCCTGAAACATCTAAAAAACTCGGCTTAGAGAGCATAGGGCACTTCCACTCATGGGCGTCTAAGTTGGGAAAACTAAAAATCAGCAAGGCACAGGCACTGCAAAGTTTAGGGTTGCTCTGTTGACAAGAACCTCCACTTCATTCCACCTTAAATATCCCAGGAAAGAGAAAAATGGATAAAGAAGTTGTGGTCCTTAGGTACAATGGAATATCACTCAGCCATGAAATCAACGTCATAAGGCTAGTAGCAGCATGATGAGTGGATTCAGGTACGACGGTTCTAAGTGAAGTAAGTCACACAGAAAAAGACACTAATCATAAGATATCACTTATAGAGGGAAAGTAAAAACCGCTACACTTGAACTGAATTACAAAACAGAACAGAGTCACACATTTAGAAAACACACTATGTCTGCCTAACGGGAAAGGCGAGGTGGGGTGATGCATAAAACAAGGGTTTCAAATTACCTCAGATACCGTTCCATAAACCCAATATGTAATAGACAAGACCTACTCCTTGCTCAGTGAACTGGACTCAACACCCCCTATTCACCGCCCAAGAATAGATCTGACTAGTAAGAATCTTCAAACCTATGTATTGATATCTCTCTGTAAGTGAGTCAAGTGGGAGTAAAGCGGCATAAACACAGCAGTGAAAAGCAGCTAAACCCCATTAGGAAAATCAATTACTTTTAAAAACCCGTGAAACAAAGACAGTGAAAGAGAGAGAAATTCTTACAAAATTCGTTCAGGGGCTGTGATGCCAACTGGATTGACCATATCTAGACCCACAGCTGATTGAGACATAAGGGTGGACACTCTTGGGGCTGAGAGGTTTGGTGAGGTTGGGTGAGCAAACGCAGACCCTTTAAAGTAATACTGCGTGGTACCCATCCCATGGGTCCCAAATCTCCAGGTTCAAGGGAATCTTCCTACATCGAAAACATGCATGAGAAACCCAGAAGATGGTACACCGTGTGATCGGGAAAGGTTTCTAAAACGCACCTCATTTCTCATCTCCTTGTGCTCGGGGTCGCCATTCCAGCCGCTTTACTAGCAATCTCCCTCCTTGGAGAATCAGCACGTTTAACCTCCTGTTCCGTACAGGTTGCAATTTGTCCTGAGGATGAACGGGAAGAGGGGGAACCAATGAGCGACTAGCTCTAGGTGGTGGGACAGGCACAGGTCACTCTATTTTCCCATCAGGAAGAAGAATTAACCACAGGCTCAGCCTGCCGCCCGGAACCAGAATAGGGCCTGAAGCAATCCTACGCTTTTGCGGCCAGCTCCCAAAAAAGCGAGTTGAAAAATGGAGCTCAGGGGCCCTGCAAATCACAAACCTGCAGAGTTAGAAATGATAACTCTCGCCAACAAAAATATTGAGGGAAGGCAACGAAGAGGATTTGAAAGCAAGGCAGAATTTCAGGAAACAGATTTCAGGAGGTAGATTCGAATCGCCTTTAAAGCACATGAAAAGCGGCAAAACCTCGACAATGATGCCATTGGCCAAGAAGGGCGTATGCGTTTTTTCCTGAATATATTCAGGAAAAAACGCATACGCCCTTTTTGGCCAACCAAGCAACCTGGAAAGGCAAATCAGCGCTACAAAGAAGTCTCGCTTCCCATCGGTCAAAAGGGCCATGCTGAATAAAGTGTCAAAACCAGAAATGCAGGAGAGGCCATGGTGAAATGGGAGCCTTGCTACGCTGATGGGCGTGATGTAAATTGCCAACAGCCACTCTGGAGAAGTGTACGGTGTGTCCTGAAACATCTAAAAAACTCGGCTTAGAGAGCATAGGGCACCTCCACTCATCGGCGTGTAATTTGGGAAAACTAAAAATCAGCAAGGCACAGGCACTCCAAAGTTTAGGGTTGCTCTTTTGACAAGAACCTCCACTTCATTCCACCTTAAATATCCCAGGAAAGAGAAAAATGGATAAAGAAGTTGTGGTCCTTAGGTACAATGGAATATCACTCAGCCATGAAATCAACGTCATAAGGCTAGTAACAGCATGATGAGTGGATTCAGGTACGACGGTTCTAAGTGAAATAAGTCACACAGAAAAAGACACTAATCAGAAGATATCACTTATAGAGGGAATGTAAAAACCGCTACACTTGAACTGAATTACAAAACAGAACAGAGTCACACATTTAGAAAACACACTATGGCTGCCTAACGGGAAAGGTGAGGTGGGGTGATGCCTAAAACAAGGGTTTCAAATTACCTCAGATACCGTTCCATAAACCCAATATGTAATAGACAAGACCTACTCCTTGCTCAGTGAACTGGACTCAACACCCCCTATTCACCGCCCAAGAATAGATCTGACTAGTAAAAATCTTCAAACCTATGTATTGATATCTCTCCGTAAGTGAGTCAAGTGGGAGTAAAGCGGCATAAACACAGCAGTGAAAAGCAGCTAAACCCCATTAGGAAAATCAATTACTTTTAAAAACCCGTGAAACAAAGACAGTGAAAGAGAGAGAAATTCTTACAAAATTCGTTCAGGGGCTGTGATGCCACCTGGATTGACCATATCTAGACCCACAGCTGATTGAGACATAAGGGTGGACACTCTTGGGGCTGAGAGGTTTGGTGAGGTTGGGTGAGCAAACGCAGACCCTTTAAAGTAATACTGCGTGGTACCCATCCCATGGGTCCCAAATCTCGAGGTTCAAGGGCATCTTCCTACATCGAAAACATGCATGAGAAGCCCAGAAGATGGTACACCGTGTGATCGGGAAAGGTTTCTAAAACGCACCTCATTTCTCATCTCCTTGTGCTCGGGTTCGCCATTCCAGCCGCTTTACTAGCAATCTCCCTCCTTGGAGAATCAGCACGTTTAACCTCCTGTTCCGTACAGGTTGCAATTTGTCCTGAGGATGAACGGGAAGAGGGGGAACCAATGAGCGACTAGCTCTAGGTGTTGGGAAAGGCACAGGTCACTCTATTTTCCGATCAGGAAGAAGAATTAACCACAGGCTCAGCCTGCCGCCCGGAACCAGAATAGGGCCTGAAGCAATCCGAAGCTTTTGCGGCCAGCTCCCAAAAAAGCGAGTTGAAAAATGGAGCTCAGGGGCACTGCAAATCACAAACCTGCAGAGTTAGAAATGATAACTCTCGCCCACAAAAATATTGAGGGAAGGCAACGAAGAGGATTTGAAAGCAAGGCAGAATTGCAGGAAACAGATTTCAGGAGGTAGATTCGAATCGCCTTTAAAGCACAGGAAAAGCGGCAAAACCTCGACAATGATGCCCTTGGCAAAAAAAGGCGTATGCGTTTTTTCCTGAATATATTCAGGAAAAAACGCATACGCCCTTTTTGGCCAACCAAGCAACCTGGAAAGGCAAATCAGCGCTACAAAGAAGTCTCGCTTCCCATCGGTCAAAAGGGCCATGCTGAATAAAGTGTCAAAACCAGAAATGCAGGAGAGGCCATGGAGAAATGGGAGCCTTGCTACGCTGATGGGCGGGATGTAAATTGCCGACAGCCACTCTGGAGAAGTGTACGGTGTGTCCTGAAACATCTAAAAAACTCGGCTTAGAGAGCATAGGGCACTTCCACTCATGGGCGTCTAAGTTGGGAAAACTAAAAATCAGCAAGGCACAGGCACTGCAAAGTTTAGGGTTGCTCTGTTGACAAGAACCTCCACTTCATTCCACCTTAAATATCCCAGGAAAGAGAAAAATGGATAAAGAAGTTGTGGTCCTTAGGTACAATGGAATATCACTCAGCCATGAAATCAACGTCATAAGGCTAGTAGCAGCATGATGAGTGGATTCAGGTACGACGGTTCTAAGTGAAGTAAGTCACACAGAAAAAGACACTAATCATAAGATATCACTTATAGAGGGAAAGTAAAAACCGCTACACTTGAACTGAATTACAAAACAGAACAGAGTCACACATTTAGAAAACACACTATGTCTGCCTAACGGGAAAGGCGAGGTGGGGTGATGCATAAAACAAGGGTTTCAAATTACCTCAGATACCGTTCCATAAACCCAATATGTAATAGACAAGACCTACTCCTTGCTCAGTGAACTGGACTCAACACCCCCTATTCACCGCCCAAGAATAGATCTGACTAGTAAGAATCTTCAAACCTATGTATTGATATCTCTCTGTAAGTGAGTCAAGTGGGAGTAAAGCGGCATAAACACAGCAGTGAAAAGCAGCTAAACCCCATTAGGAAAATCAATTACTTTTAAAAACCCGTGAAACAAAGACAGTGAAAGAGAGAGAAATTCTTACAAAATTCGTTCAGGGGCTGTGATGCCAACTGGATTGACCATATCTAGACCCACAGCTGATTGAGACATAAGGGTGGACACTCTTGGGGCTGAGAGGTTTGGTGAGGTTGGGTGAGCAAACGCAGACCCTTTAAAGTAATACTGCGTGGTACCCATCCCATGGGTCCCAAATCTCCAGGTTCAAGGGAATCTTCCTACATCGAAAACATGCATGAGAAACCCAGAAGATGGTACACCGTGTGATCGGGAAAGGTTTCTAAAACGCACCTCATTTCTCATCTCCTTGTGCTCGGGGTCGCCATTCCAGCCGCTTTACTAGCAATCTCCCTCCTTGGAGAATCAGCACGTTTAACCTCCTGTTCCGTACAGGTTGCAATTTGTCCTGAGGATGAACGGGAAGAGGGGGAACCAATGAGCGACTAGCTCTAGGTGTTGGGACAGGCACAGGTCACTCTATTTTCCCATCAGGAAGAAGAATTAACCACAGGCTCAGCCTGCCGCCCGGAACCAGAATAGGGCCTGAAGCAATCCTACGCTTTTGCGGCCAGCTCCCAAAAAAGCGAGTTGAAAAATGGAGCTCAGGGGCCCTGCAAATCACAAACCTGCAGAGTTAGAAATGATAACTCTCGCCAACAAAAATATTGAGGGAAGGCAACGAAGAGGATTTGAAAGCAAGGCAGAATTTCAGGAAACAGATTTCAGGAGGTAGATTCGAATCGCCTTTAAAGCACATGAAAAGCGGCAAAACCTCGACAATGATGCCATTGGCCAAGAAGGGCGTATGCGTTTTTTCCTGAATATATTCAGGAAAAAACGCATACGCCCTTTTTGGCCAACCAAGCAACCTGGAAAGGCAAATCAGCGCTACAAAGAAGTCTCGCTTCCCATCGGTCAAAAGGGCCATGCTGAATAAAGTGTCAAAACCAGAAATGCAGGAGAGGCCATGGAGAAATGGGAGCCTTGCTACGCTGATGGGCGGGATGTAAATTGCCGACAGCCACTCTGGAGAAGTGTACGGTGTGTCCTGAAACATCTAAAAAACTCGGCTTAGAGAGCATAGGGCACTTCCACTCATGGGCGTCTAATTTGGGAAAACTAAAAATCAGCAAGGCACAGGCACTCCAAAGTTTAGGGTTGCTCTGTTGACAAGAACCTCCACTTCATTCCACCTTAAATATCCCAGGAAAGAGAAAAATGGATAAAAAAGTTGTGGTCCTTAGGTACAATGGAATATCACTCAGCCATGAAATCAACGTCATAAGGCTAGTAGCAGCATGATGAGTGGATTCAGGTACGACGGTTCTAAGTGAAATAAGTCACACAGAAAAAGACACTAATCAGAAGATATCACTTATAGAGGGAATGTAAAAACCGCTACACTTGAACTGAATTACAAAACAGAACAGAGTCACACATTTAGAAAACACACTATGGCTGCCTAACGGGAAAGGTGAGGTGCGGTGATGCCTAAAACAAGGGTTTCAAATTAGCTCAGATACCGTTCCATAAACCCAATATGTAATAGACAAGACCTACTGCTTGCTCAGTGAACTGGACTCAACACCCCCTATTCACCGCCCAAGAATAGATCTGACTAGTAAGAATCTTCAAACCTATGTATTGATATCTCTCCGTAAGTGAGTCAAGTGGGAGTAAAGCGGCATAAACACAGCAGTGAAAAGCAGCTAAACCCCATTAGGAAAATCAATTACTTTAAAAAACCCGTGAAACAAAGACAGTGAAAGAGAGAGAAATTCTTACAAAATTCGTTCAGGGGCTGTGATGCCACCTGGATTGACCATATCTAGACCCACAGCTGATTGAGACATAAGGGTGGACACTCTTGGGGCTGAGAAGTTTGGTGAGGTTGGGTGAGCAAACGCAGACCCTTTAAAGTAATACTGCGTGGTACCCATCCCATGGGTCCCAAATCTCCAGGTTCAAGGGCATCTTCCTACATCGAAAACATGCATGAGAAACCCAGAAGATGGTACACCGTGTGATCGGGAAAGGTTTCTAAAACGCACCTCATTTCTCATCTCCTTGTGCTCGGGGTCGCCATTCCAGCCGCTTTACTAGCAATCTCCCTCCTTGGAGAATCAGCACGTTTAACCTCCTGTTCCGTACAGGTTGCAATTTGTCCTGAGGATGAACAGGAAGAGGGGGAACCAATGAGCGACTAGCTCTAGGTGGTGGGACAGGCACAGGTCACTCTATTTTCCCATCAGGAAGAAGAATTAACCACAGGCTCAGCCTGCCGCCCGGAACCAGAATAGGGCCTGAAGCAATCCTACGCTTTTGCGGCCAGCTCCCAAAAAAGCGAGTTGAAAAATGGAGCTCAGGGGCCCTGCAAATCACAAACCTGCAGAGTTAGAAATGATAACTCTCGCCCACAAAAATATTGAGGGAAGGCAACGAAGAGGATTTGAAAGCAAGGCAGAATTGCAGGAAACAGATTTCAGGAGGTAGATTCGAATCGCCTTTAAAGCACAGGAAAAGCGGCAAAACCTCGACAATGATGCCCTTGGCCAAAAAGGGCGTATGCGTTTTTTCCTGAATATATTCAGGAAAAAACGCATACGCCCTTTTTGGCCAACCAAGCAACCTGGAAAGGCAAATCAGCGCTACAAAGAAGTCTCGCTTCCCATCGGTCAAAAGGGCCATGCTGAATAAAGTGTCAATACCAGAAATGCAGGAGAGGCCATGGAGAAATGGGAGCCTTGCTACGCTGATGGGCGGGATGTAAATTGCCAACAGCCACTCTGGAGAAGTGTACGGTGTGTCCTGAAATATCTAAAAAACTCGGCTTAGAGAGCATAGGGCACTTCCACTCATGGGCGTCTAATTTGGGAAAACTAAAAATCAGCAAGGCACAGGCACTCCAAAGTTTAGGGTTGCTCTGTGGACAAGAACCTCCACTTCATTCCACCTTAAATATCCCAGGAAAGAGAAAAATGGATAAAGAAGTTGAGGTCCTTAGGTACAATGGAATATCACTCAGCCATGAAATCAACCTCATAAGGCTAGTAGCAGCATGATGAGTGGATTCAGGTACGACGGTTCTAAGTGAAATAAGTCACACAGAAAAAGACACTAATCAGAAGATATCACTTATAGAGGGAATGTAAAAACCGCTACACTTGAACTGAATTACAAAACAGAACAGAGTCACACATTTAGAAAACACACTATGGCTGCCTAACGGGAAAGGTGAGGTGGGGTGATGCCTAAAACAAGGGTTTCAAATTAGCTCAGATACCGTTCCATAAACCCAATATGTAATAGACAAGACCTACTCCTTGCTCAGTGAACTGGACTCAACACCCCCTATTCACCGCCCAAGAATAGATCTGACTAGTAAGAATCTTCAAACCTATGTATTGATATCTCTCCGTAAGTGAGTCAAGTGGGAGTAAAGCGGCATAAACACAGCAGTGAAAAGCAGCTAAACCCCATTAGGAAAATCAATTACTTTTAAAAACCCGTGAAACAAAGACAGTGAAAGAGAGAGAAATTCTTACAAAATTCGTTCAGGGGCTGTGATGCCACCTGGATTGACCATATCTAGACCCACAGCTGATTGAGACATAAGGGTGGACACTCTTGGGGCTGAGAGGTTTGGTGAGGTTGGGTGAGCAAACGCAGACCCTTTAAAGTAATACTGCGTGGTACCCATCCCATGGGTCCCAAATCTCGAGGTTCAAGGGCATCTTCCTACATCGAAAACATGCATGAGAAGCCCAGAAGATGGTACACCGTGTGATCGGGAAAGGTTTCTAAAACGCACCTCATTTCTCATCTCCTTGTGCTCGGGGTCGCCATTCCAGCCGCTTTACTAGCAATCTCCCTCCTTGGAGAATCAGCACGTTTAACCTCCTGTTCCGTACAGGTTGCAATTTGTCCTGAGGATGAACGGGAAGAGGGGGAACCAATGAGCGACTAGCTCTAGGTGTTGGGAAAGGCACAGGTCACTCTATTTTCCCATCAGGAAGAAGAATTAACCACAGGCTCAGCCTGCCGCCCGGAACCAGAATAGGGCCTGAAGCAATCCTACGCTTTTGCGGCCAGCTCCCAAAAAAGCGAGTTGAAAAATGGAGCTCAGGGGCCCTGCAAATCACAAACCTGCAGAGTTAGAAATGATAACTCTCGCCCACAAAAATATTGAGGGAAGGCAACGAAGAGGATTTGAAAGCAAGGCAGAATTGCAGGAAACAGATTTCAGGAGGTAGATTCGAATCGCCTTTAAAGCACAGGAAAAGCGGCAAAACCTCGACAATGATGCCATTGGCCAAAAAGGGCGTATGCGTTTTTTCCTGAATATATTCAGGAAAAAACGCATACGCCCTTTTTGGCCAACCAAGCAACCTGGAAAGGCAAATCAGCGCTACAAAGAAGTCTCGCTTCCCATCGGTCAAAAGGGCCATGCTGAATAAAGTGTCAAAACCAGAAATGCAGGAGAGGCCATGGAGAAATGGGAGCCTTGCTACGCTGATGGGCGGGATGTAAATTGCCGACAGCCACTCTGGAGAAGTGTACGGTGTGTCCTGAAACATCTAAAAAACTCGGCTTAGAGAGCATAGGGCACTTCCACTCATGGGCGTCTAATTTGGGAAAACTAAAAATCAGCAAGGCACAGGCACTCCAAAGTTTAGGGTTGCTCTGTTGACAAGAACCTCCACTTCATTCCACCTTAAATATCCCAGGAAAGAGAAAAATGGATAAAAAAGTTGTGGTCCTTAGGTACAATGGAATATCACTCAGCCATGAAATCAACGTCATAAGGCTAGTAGCAGCATGATGAGTGGATTCAGGTACGACGGTTCTAAGTGAAATAAGTCACACAGAAAAAGACACTAATCAGAAGATATCACTTATAGAGGGAATGTAAAAACCGCTACACTTGAACTGAATTACAAAACAGAACAGAGTCACACATTTAGAAAACACACTATGGCTGCCTAACGGGAAAGGTGAGGTGCGGTGATGCCTAAAACAAGGGTTTCAAATTAGCTCAGATACCGTTCCATAAACCCAATATGTAATAGACAAGACCTACTGCTTGCTCAGTGAACTGGACTCAACACCCCCTATTCACCGCCCAAGAATAGATCTGACTAGTAAGAATCTTCAAACCTATGTATTGATATCTCTCCGTAAGTGAGTCAAGTGGGAGTAAAGCGGCATAAACACAGCAGTGAAAAGCAGCTAAACCCCATTAGGAAAATCAATTACTTTTAAAAACCCGTGAAACAAAGACAGTGAAAGAGAGAGAAATTCTTACAAAATTCGTTCAGGGGCTGTGATGCCACCTGGATTGACCATATCTAGACCCACAGCTGATTGAGACATAAGGGTGGACACTCTTGGGGCTGAGAAGTTTGGTGAGGTTGGGTGAGCAAACGCAGACCCTTTAAAGTAATACTGCGTGGTACCCATCCCATGGGTCCCAAATCTCCAGGTTCAAGGGCATCTTCCTAAATCGAAAACATGCATGAGAAACCCAGAAGATGGTACACCGTGTGATCGGGAAAGGTTTCTAAAACGCACCTCATTTCTCATCTCCTTGTGCTCGGGGTCGCCATTCCAGCCGCTTTACTAGCAATCTCCCTCCTTGGAGAATCAGCACGTTTAACCTCCTGTTCCGTACAGGTTGCAATTTGTCCTGAGGATGAACGGGAAGAGGGGGAACCAATGAGCGACTAGCTCTAGGTGGTGGGACCAGGCACAGGTCACTCTATTTTCCCATCAGGAAGAAGAATTAACCACAGGCTCAGCCTGCCGCCCGGAACCAGAATAGGGCCTGAAGCAATCCTACGCTTTTGCGGCCAGCTCCCAAAAAAGCGAGTTGAAAAATGGAGCTCAGGGGCCCTGCAAATCACAAACCTGCAGAGTTAGAAATGATAACTCTCGCCCACAAAAATATTGAGGGAAGGCAACGAAGAGGATTTGAAAGCAAGGCAGAATTGCAGGAAACAGATTTCAGGAGTAGATTCGAATCGCCTTTAAAGCACAGGAAAAGCGGCAAAACCTCGACAATGATGCCCTTGGCCAAAAAGGGCGTATGCGTTTTTTCCTGAATATATTCAGGAAAAAACGCATACGCCCTTTTTGGCCAACCAAGCAACCTGGAAAGGCAAATCAGCGCTACAAAGAAGTCTCGCTTCCCATCGGTCAAAAGGGCCATGCTGAATAAAGTGTCAATACCAGAAATGCAGGAGAGGCCATGGAGAAATGGGAGCCTTGCTACGCTGATGGGCGGGATGTAAATTGCCAACAGCCACTCTGGAGAAGTGTACGGTGTGTCCTGAAATATCTAAAAAACTCGGCTTAGAGAGCATAGGGCACTTCCACTCATGGGCGTCTAATTTGGGAAAACTAAAAATCAGCAAGGCACAGGCACTCCAAAGTTTAGGGTTGCTCTGTGGACAAGAACCTCCACTTCATTCCACCTTAAATATCCCAGGAAAGAGAAAAATGGATAAAGAAGTTGAGGTCCTTAGGTACAATGGAATATCACTCAGCCATGAAATCAACCTCATAAGGCTAGTAGCAGCATGATGAGTGGATTCAGGTACGACGGTTCTAAGTGAAATAAGTCACACAGAAAAAGACACTAATCAGAAGATATCACTTATAGAGGGAATGTAAAAACCGCTACACTTGAACTGAATTACAAAACAGAACAGAGTCACACATTTAGAAAACACACTATGGCTGCCTAACGGGAAAGGTGAGGTGGGGTGATGCCTAAAACAAGGGTTTCAAATTAGCTCAGATACCGTTCCATAAACCCAATATGTAATAGACAAGACCTACTCCTTGCTCAGTGAACTGGACTCAACACCCCCTATTCACCGCCCAAGAATAGATCTGACTAGTAAGAATCTTCAAACCTATGTATTGATATCTCTCCGTAAGTGAGTCAAGTGGGAGTAAAGCGGCATAAACACAGCAGTGAAAAGCAGCTAAACCCCATTAGGAAAATCAATTACTTTTAAAAACCCGTGAAACAAAGACAGTGAAAGAGAGAGAAATTCTTACAAAATTCGTTCAGGGGCTGTGATGCCACCTGGATTGACCATATCTAGACCCACAGCTGATTGAGACATAAGGGTGGACACTCTTGGGGCTGAGAGGTTTGGTGAGGTTGGGTGAGCAAACGCAGACCCTTTAAAGTAATACTGCGTGGTACCCATCCCATGGGTCCAAATCTCGAGGTTCAAGGGCATCTTCCTACATCGAAAACATGCATGAGAAGCCCAGAAGATGGTACACCGTGTGATCGGGAAAGGTTTCTAAAACGCACCTCATTTCTCATCTCCTTGTGCTCGGGTTCGCCATTCCAGCCGCTTTACTAGCAATCTCCCTCCTTGGAGAATCAGCACGTTTAACCTCCTGTTCCGTACAGGTTGCAATTTGTCCTGAGGATGAACGGGAAGAGGGGGGAACCAATGAGCGACTAGCTCTAGGTGTTGGGAAAGGCACAGGTCACTCTATTTTCCCATCAGGAAGAAGAATTAACCACAGGCTCAGCCTGCCGCCCGGAACCAGAATAGGGCCTGAAGCAATCCGAAGCTTTTGCGGCCAGCTCCCAAAAAAGCGAGTTGAAAAATGGAGCTCAGGGGCACTGCAAATCACAAACCTGCAGAGTTAGAAATGATAACTCTCGCCCACAAAAATATTGAGGGAAGGCAACGAAGAGGATTTGAAAGCAAGGCAGAATTGCAGGAAACAGATTTCAGGAGGTAGATTCGAATCGCCTTTAAAGCACAGGAAAAGCGGCAAAACCTCGACAATGATGCCCTTGGCCAAAAAGGGCGTATGCGTTTTTTCCTGAATATATTCAGGAAAAAACGCATACGCCCTTTTTGGCCAACCAAGCAACCTGGAAAGGCAAATCAGCGCTACAAAGAAGTCTCGCTTCCCATCGGTCAAAAGGGCCATGCTGAATAAAGTGTCAAAACCAGAAATGCAGGAGAGGCCATGGAGAAATGGGAGCCTTGCTACGCTGATGGGCGGGATGTAAATTGCCGACAGCCACTCTGGAGAAGTGTACGGTGTGTCCTGAAACATCTAAAAAACTCGGCTTAGAGAGCATAGGGCACTTCCACTCATGGGCGTCTAATTTGGGAAAACTAAAAATCAGCAAGGCACAGGCACTCCAAAGTTTAGGGTTGCTCTGTTGACAAGAACCTCCACTTCATTCCACCTTAAATATCCCAGGAAAGAGAAAAATGGATAAAAAAGTTGTGGTCCTTAGGTACAATGGAATATCACTCAGCCATGAAATCAACGTCATAAGGCTAGTAGCAGCATGATGAGTGGATTCAGGTACGACGGTTCTAAGTGAAATAAGTCACACAGAAAAAGACACTAATCAGAAGATATCACTTATAGAGGGAATGTAAAAACCGCTACACTTGAACTGAATTACAAAACAGAACAGAGTCACACATTTAGAAAACACACTATGGCTGCCTAACGGGAAAGGTGAGGTGCGTGATGCCTAAAACAAGGGTTTCAAATTAGCTCAGATACCGTTCCATAAACCCAATATGTAATAGACAAGACCTACTGCTTGCTCAGTGAACTGGACTCAACACCCCCTATTCACCGCCCAAGAATAGATCTGACTAGTAAGAATCTTCAAACCTATGTATTGATATCTCTCCGTAAGTGAGTCAAGTGGGAGTAAAGCGGCATAAACACAGCAGTGAAAAGCAGCTAAACCCCATTAGGAAAATCAATTACTTTTAAAACCCGTGAAACAAAGACAGTGAAAGAGAGAGAAATTCTTACAAAATTCGTTCAGGGGCTGTGATGCCACCTGGATTGACCATATCTAGACCCACAGCTGATTGAGACATAAGGGTGGACACTCTTGGGGCTGAGAAGTTTGGTGAGGTTGGGTGAGCAAACGCAGACCCTTTAAAGTAATACTGCGTGGTACCCATCCCATGGGTCCCAAATCTCCAGGTTCAAGGGCATCTTCCTACATCGAAAACATGCATGAGAAACCCAGAAGATGGTACACCGTGTGATCGGGAAAGGTTTCTAAAACGCACCTCATTTCTCATCTCCTTGTGCTCGGGGTCGCCATTCCAGCCGCTTTACTAGCAATCTCCCTCCTTGGAGAATCAGCACGTTTAACCTCCTGTTCCGTACAGGTTGCAATTTGTCCTGAGGATGAACGGGAAGAGGGGAACCAATGAGCGACTAGCTCTAGGTGGTGGGACAGGCACAGGTCACTCTATTTTCCCATCAGGAAGAAGAATTAACCACAGGCTCAGCCTGCCGCCCGGAACCAGAATAGGGCCTGAAGCAATCCTACGCTTTTGCGGCCAGCTCCCAAAAAAGCGAGTTGAAAAATGGAGCTCAGGGGCCCTGCAAATCACAAACCTGCAGAGTTAGAAATGATAACTCTCGCCCACAAAAATATTGAGGGAAGGCAACGAAGAGGATTTGAAAGCAAGGCAGAATTGCAGGAAACAGATTTCAGGAGGTAGATTCGAATCGCCTTTAAAGCACAGGAAAAGCGGCAAAACCTCGACAATGATGCCCTTGGCCAAAAAGGGCGTATGCGTTTTTTCCTGAATATATTCAGGAAAAAACGCATACGCCCTTTTTGGCCAACCAAGCAACCTGGAAAGGCAAATCAGCGCTACAAAGAAGTCTCGCTTCCCATCGGTCAAAAGGGCCATGCTGAATAAAGTGTCAATACCAGAAATGCAGGAGAGGCCATGGAGAAATGGGAGCCTTGCTACGCTGATGGGCGGGATGTAAATTGCCAACAGCCACTCTGGAGAAGTGTACGGTGTGTCCTGAAATATCTAAAAAACTCGGCTTAGAGAGCATAGGGCACTTCCACTCATGGGCGTCTAATTTGGGAAAACTAAAAATCAGCAAGGCACAGGCACTCCAAAGTTTAGGGTTGCTCTGTGGACAAGAACCTCCACTTCATTCCACCTTAAATATCCCAGGAAAGAGAAAAATGGATAAAGAAGTTGAGGTACTTAGGTACAATGGAATATCACTCAGCCATGAAATCAACCTCATAAGGCTAGTAGCAGCATGATGAGTGGATTCAGGTACGACGGTTCTAAGTGAAATAAGTCACACAGAAAAAGACACTAATCAGAAGATATCACTTATAGAGGGAATGTAAAAACCGCTACACTTGAACTGAATTACAAAACAGAACAGAGTCACACATTTAGAAAACACACTATGGCTGCCTAACGGGAAAGGTGAGGTGGGGTGATGCCTAAAACAAGGGTTTCAAATTAGCTCAGATACCGTTCCATAAACCCAATATGTAATAGACAAGACCTACTCCTTGCTCAGTGAACTGGACTCAACACCCCCTATTCACCGCCCAAGAATAGATCTGACTAGTAAGAATCTTCAAACCTATGTATTGATATCTCTCCGTAAGTGAGTCAAGTGGGAGTAAAGCGGCATAAACACAGCAGTGAAAAGCAGCTAAACCCCATTAGGAAAATCAATTACTTTTAAAAACCCGTGAAACAACGACAGTGAAAGAGAGAGAAATTCTTACAAAATTCGTTCAGGGGCTGTGATGCCACCTGGATTGACCATATCTAGACCCACAGCTGATTGAGACATAAGGGTGGACACTCTTGGGGCTGAGAGGTTTGGTGAGGTTGGGTGAGCAAACGCAGACCCTTTAAAGTAATACTGCGTGGTACCCATCCCATGGGTCCCAAATCTCGAGGTTCAAGGGCATCTTCCTACATCGAAAACATGCATGAGAAGCCCAGAAGATGGTACACCGTGTGATCGGGAAAGGTTTCTAAAACGCACCTCATTTCTCATCTCCTTGTGCTCGGGTTCGCCATTCCAGCCGCTTTACTAGCAATCTCCCTCCTTGGAGAATCAGCACGTTTAACCTCCTGTTCCGTACAGGTTGCAATTTGTCCTGAGGATGAACGGGAAGAGGGGGAACCAATGAGCGACTAGCTCTAGGTGTTGGGAAAGGCACAGGTCACTCTATTTTCCCATCAGGAAGAAGAATTAACCACAGGCTCAGCCTGCCGCCCGGAACCAGAATAGGGCCTGAAGCAATCCTACGCTTTTGCGGCCAGCTCCCAAAAAAGCGAGTTGAAAAATGGAGCTCAGGGGCACTGCAAATCACAAACCTGCAGAGTTAGAAATGATAACTCTCGCCCACAAAAATATTGAGGGAAGGCAACGAAGAGGATTTGAAAGCAAGGCAGAATTGCAGGAAACATATTTCAGGAGGTAGATTCGAATCGCCTTTAAAGCACAGGAAAAGCGGCAAAACCTCGACAATGATGCCCTTGGCCAAAAAGGGCGTATGCGTTTTTTCCTGAATAAATTCAGGAAAAAACGCATACGCCCTTTTTGGCCAACCAAGCAACCTGGAAAGGCAAATCAGCGCTACAAAGAAGTCTCGCTTCCCATCGGTCAAAAGGGCCATGCTGAATAAAGTGTCAAAACCAGAAATGCAGGAGAGGCCATGGTGAAATGGGAGCCTTGCTACGCTGATGGGCGTGATGTAAATTGCCAACAGCCACTCTGGAGAAGTGTACGGTGTGTCCTGAAACATCTAAAAAACTCGGCTTAGAGAGCATAGGGCACCTCCACTCATCGGCGTCTAATTTGGGAAAACTAAAAATCAGCAAGGCACAGGCACTCCAAAGTTTAGGGTTGCTCTTTTGACAAGAACCTCCACTTCATTCCACCTTAAATATCCCAGGAAAGAGAAAAATGGATAAAGAAGTTGTGGTCCTTAGGTACAATGGAATATCACTCAGCCATGAAATCAACGTCATAAGGCTAGTGACAGCATGATGAGTGGATTCAGGTACGACGGTTCTAAGTGAAATAAGTCACACAGAAAAAGACACTAATCAGAAGATATCACTTATAGAGGGAATGTAAAAACCGCTACACTTGAACTGAATTACAAAACAGAACAGAGTCACACATTTAGAAAACACACTATGGCTGCCTAACGGGAAAGGTGAGGTGGGGTGATGCCTAAAACAAGGGTTTCAAATTAGCTCAGATACCGTTCCATAAACCCAATATGTAATAGACAAGACCTACTCCTTGCTCAGTGAACTGGACTCAACACCCCCTATTCACCGCCCAAGAATAGATCTGACTAGTAAAAATCTTCAAACCTATGTATTGATATCTCTCCGTAAGTGAGTCAAGTGGGAGTAAAGCGGCATAAACACAGCAGTGAAAAGCAGCTAAACCCCATTAGGAAAATCAATTACTTTTAAAAACCCGTGAAACAAAGACAGTGAAAGAGAGAGAAATTCTTACAAAATTCGTTCAGGGGCTGTGATGCCACCTGGATTGACCATATCTAGACCCACAGCTGATTGAGACATAAGGGTGGACACTCTTGGGGCTGAGAGGTTTGGTGAGGTTGGGTGAGCAAACGCAGACCCTTTAAAGCAATACTGCGTGGTACCCATCCCATGGGTCCCAAATCTCGAGGTTCAAGGGCATCTTCCTACATCGAAAACATGCATGAGAAGCCCAGAAGATGGTACACCGTGTGATCGGGAAAGGTTTCTAAAACGCACCTCATTTCTCATCTCCTTGTGCTCGGGTTCGCCATTCCAGCCGCTTTACTAGCAATCTCCCTCCTTGGAGAATCAGCACGTTTAACCTCCTGTTCCGTACATGTTGCAATTTGTCCTGAGGATGAACGGGAAGAGGGGGAACCAATGAGCGACTAGCTCTAGGTGTTGGGAAAGGCACAGGTCACTCTATTTTCCCATCAGGAAGAAGAATTAACCACAGGCTCAGCCTGCCGCCCGGAACCAGAATAGGGCCTGAAGCAATCCGAAGCTTTTGCGGCCAGCTCCCAAAAAAGCGAGTTGAAAAATGGAGCTCAGGGGCACTGCAAATCACAAACCTGCAGAGTTAGAAATGATAACTCTCGCCCACAAAAATATTGAGGGAAGGCAACGAAGAGGATTTGAAAGCAAGGCAGAATTGCAGGAAACAGATTTCAGGAGGTAGATTCGAATCGCCTTTAAAGCACAGGAAAAGCGGCAAAACCTCGACAATGATGCCATTGGCCAAAAAGGGCGTATGCGTTTTTTCCTGAATATATTCAGGAAAAAACGCATACGCCCTTTTTGGCCAACCAAGCAACCTGGAAAGGCAAATCAGCGCTACAAAGAAGTCTCGCTTCCCATCGGTCAAAAGGGCCATGCTGAATAAAGTGTCAAAACCAGAAATGCAGGAGAGGCCATGGAGAAATGGGAGCCTTGCTACGCTGATGGGCGGGATGTAAATTGCCGACAGCCACTCTGGAGAAGTGTACGGTGTGTCCTGAAACATCTAAAAAACTCGGCTTAGAGAGCATAGGGCACTTCCACTCATGGGCGTCTAATTTGGGAAAACTAAAAATCAGCAAGGCACAGGCACTCCAAAGTTTAGGGTTGCTCTGTTGACAAGAACCTCCACTTCATTCCACCTTAAATATCCCAGGAAAGAGAAAAATGGATAAAAAAGTTGTGGTCCTTAGGTACAATGGAATATCACTCAGCCATGAAATCAACGTCATAAGGCTAGTAGCAGCATGATGAGTGGATTCAGGTACGACGGTTCTAAGTGAAATAAGTCACACAGAAAAAGACACTAATCAGAAGATATCACTTATAGAGGGAATGTAAAAACCGCTACACTTGAACTGAATTACAAAACAGAACAGAGTCACACATTTAGAAAACACACTATGGCTGCCTAACGGGAAAGGTGAGGTGCGGTGATGCCTAAAACAAGGGTTTCAAATTAGCTCAGATACCGTTCCATAAACCCAATATGTAATAGACAAGACCTACTGCTTGCTCAGTGAACTGGACTCAACACCCCCTATTCACCGCCCAAGAATAGATCTGACTAGTAAGAATCTTCAAACCTATGTATTGATATCTCTCCGTAAGTGAGTCAAGTGGGAGTAAAGCGGCATAAACACAGCAGTGAAAAGCAGCTAAACCCCATTAGGAAAATCAATTACTTTTAAAAACCCGTGAAACAAAGACAGTGAAAGAGAGAGAAATTCTTACAAAATTCGTTCAGGGGCTGTGATGCCACCTGGATTGACCATATCTAGACCCACAGCTGATTGAGACATAAGGGTGGACACTCTTGGGGCTGAGAAGTTTGGTGAGGTTGGGTGAGCAAACGCAGACCCTTTAAAGTAATACTGCGTGGTACCCATCCCATGGGTCCCAAATCTCCAGGTTCAAGGGCATCTTCCTACATCGAAAACATGCATGAGAAACCCAGAAGATGGTACACCGTGTGATCGGGAAAGGTTTCTAAAACGCACCTCATTTCTCATCTCCTTGTGCTCGGGGTCGCCATTCCAGCCGCTTTACTAGCAATCTCCCTCCTTGGAGAATCAGCACGTTTAACCTCCTGTTCCGTACAGGTTGCAATTTGTCCTGAGGATGAACGGGAAGAGGGGGAACCAATGAGCGACTAGCTCTAGGTGGTGGGACAGGCACAGGTCACTCTATTTTCCCATCAGGAAGAAGAATTAACCACAGGCTCAGCCTGCCGCCCGGAACCAGAATAGGGCCTGAAGCAATCCTACGCTTTTGCGGCCAGCTCCCAAAAAAGCGAGTTGAAAAATGGAGCTCAGGGGCCCTGCAAATCACAAACCTGCAGAGTTAGAAATGATAACTCTCGCCCACAAAAATATTGAGGGAAGGCAACGAAGAGGATTTGAAAGCAAGGCAGAATTGCAGGAAACAGATTTCAGGAGGTAGATTCGAATCGCCTTTAAAGCACAGGAAAAGCGGCAAAACCTCGACAATGATGCCCTTGGCCAAAAAGGGCGTATGCGTTTTTTCCTGAATATATTCAGGAAAAAACGCATACGCCCTTTTTGGCCAACCAAGCAACCTGGAAAGGCAAATCAGCGCTACAAAGAAGTCTCGCTTCCCATCGGTCAAAAGGGACATGCTGAATAAAGTGTCAATACCAGAAATGCAGGAGAGGCCATGGAGAAATGGGAGCCTTGCTACGCTGATGGGCGGGATGTAAATTGCCAACAGCCACTCTGGAGAAGTGTACGGTGTGTCCTGAAATATCTAAAAAACTCGGCTTAGAGAGCATAGGGCACTTCCACTCATGGGCGTCTAATTTGGGAAAACTAAAAATCAGCAAGGCACAGGCACTCCAAAGTTTAGGGTTGCTCTGTGGACAAGAACCTCCACTTCATTCCACCTTAAATATCCCAGGAAAGGGAAAAATGGATAAAGAAGTTGAGGTCCTTAGGTACAATGGAATATCACTCAGCCATGAAATCAACCTCATGAGGCTAGTAGCAGCATGATGAGTGGATTCAGGTACGACGGTTCTAAGTGAAATAAGTCACACAGAAAAAGACACTAATCAGAAGATATCACTTATAGAGGGAATGTAAAAACCGCTACACTTGAACTGAATTACAAAACAGAACAGAGTCACACATTTAGAAAACACACTATGGCTGCCTAACGGGAAAGGTGAGGTGGGGTGATGCCTAAAACAAGGGTTTCAAATTAGCTCAGATACCGTTCCATAAACCCAATATGTAATAGACAAGACCTACTCCTTGCTCAGTGAACTGGACTCAACACCCCCTATTCACCGCCCAAGAATAGATCTGACTAGTAAGAATCTTCAAACCTATGTATTGATATCTCTCCGTAAGTGAGTCAAGTGGGAGTAAAGCGGCATAAACACAGCAGTGAAAAGCAGCTAAACCCCATTAGGAAAATCAATTACTTTTAAAAACCCGTGAAACAAAGACAGTGAAAGAGAGAGAAATTCTTACAAAATTCGTTCAGGGGCTGTGATGCCACCTGGATTGACCATATCTAGACCCACAGCTGATTGAGACATAAGGGTGGACACTCTTGGGGCTGAGAGGTTTGGTGAGGTTGGGTGAGCAAACGCAGACCCTTTAAAGTAATACTGCGTGGTACCCATCCCATGGGTCCCAAATCTCCAGGTTCAAGGGCATCTTCCTACATCGAAAACATGCATGAGTAGCCCAGAAGATGGTACACCGTGTGATCGGGAAAGGTTTCTAAAACGCACCTCATTTCTCATCTCCTTGTGCTCGGGTTCGCCATTCCAGCCGCTTTACTAGCAATCTCCCTCCTTGGAGAATCAGCACGTTTAACCTCCTGTTCCGTACAGGTTGCAATTTGTCCTGAGGATGAACGGGAAGAGGGGGAACCAATGAGCGACTAGCTCTAGGTGTTGGGAAAGGCACAGGTCACTCTATTTTCCCATCAGGAAGAAGAATTAACCACAGGCTCAGCCTGCCGCCCGGAACCAGAATAGGGCCTGAAGCAATCCTACGCTTTTGCGGCCAGCTCCCAAAAAAGCGAGTTGAAAAATGGAGCTCAGGGGCACTGCAAATCACAAACCTGCAGAGTTAGAAATGATAACTCTCGCCCACAAAAATATTGAGGGAAGGCAACGAAGAGGATTTGAAAGCAAGGCAGAATTGCAGGAAACAGATTTCAGGAGGTAGATTCGAATCGCCATTAAAGCACAGGAAAAGCGGCAAAACCTCGACAATGATGCCCTTGGCAAAAAAAGGCGTATGCGTTTTTTCCTGAATATATTCAGGAAAAAACGCATACGCCCTTTTTGGCCAACCAAGCAACCTGGAAAGGCAAATCAGCGCTACAAAGAAGTCTCGCTTCCCATCGGTCAAAAGGGCCATGCTGAATAAAGTGTCAAAACCAGAAATGCAGGAGAGGCCATGGAGAAATGGGAGCCTTGCTACGCTGATGGGCGGGATGTAAATTGCCGACAGCCACTCTGGAGAAGTGTACGGTGTGTCCTGAAACATCTAAAAAACTCGGCTTAGAGAGCATAGGGCACTTCCACTCATGGGCGTCTAATTTGGGAAAACTAAAAATCAGCAAGGCACAGGCACTCCAAAGTTTAGGGTTGCTCTGTTGACAAGAACCTCCACTTCATTCCACCTTAAATATCCCAGGAAAGAGAAAAATGGATAAAAAAGTTGTGGTCCTTAGGTACAATGGAATATCACTCAGCCATGAAATCAACGTCATAAGGCTAGTAGCAGCATGATGAGTGGATTCAGGTACGACGGTTCTAAGTGAAATAAGTCACACAGAAAAAGACACTAATCAGAAGATATCACTTATAGAGGGAATGTAAAAACCGCTACACTTGAACTGAATTACAAAACAGAACAGAGTCACACATTTAGAAAACACACTATGGCTGCCTAACGGGAAAGGTGAGGTGGGGTGATGCCTAAAACAAGGGTTTCAAATTAGCTCAGATACCGTTCCATAAACCCAATATGTAATAGACAAGACCTACTGCTTGCTCAGTGAACTGGACTCAACACCCCCTATTCACCGCCCAAGAATAGATCTGACTAGTAAGAATCTTCAAACCTATGTATTGATATCTCTCCGTAAGTGAGTCAAGTGCGAGTAAAGCGGCATAAACACAGCAGTGAAAAGCAGCTAAACCCCATTAGGAAAAGCAATTACTTTTAAAAACCCGTGAAACAAAGACAGTGAAAGAGAGAGAAATTCTTACAAAATTCGTTCAGGGGCTGTGATGCCACCTGGATTGACCATATCTAGACCCACAGCTGATTGAGACATAAGGGTGGACACTCTTGGGGCTGAGAGGTTTGGTGAGGTTGGGTGAGTAAACGCAGACCCTTTAAAGTAATACTGCGTGGTACCCATCCCATGGGTCCCAAATCTCGAGGTTCAAGGGCATCTTCCTACAGCGAAAACATGCATGAGAAGCCCAGAAGATGGTACACCGTGTGATCGGGAAAGGTTTCTAAAACGCACCTCATTTCTCATCTCCTTGTGCTCGGGTTCGCCATTCCAGCCGCTTTACTAGCAATCTCCCTCCTTGGAGAATCAGCACGTTTAACCTCCTGTTCCGTACATGTTGCAATTTGTCCTGAGGATGAACGGGAAGAGGGGGAACCAATGAGCGACTAGCTCTAGGTGTTGGGAAAGGCACAGGTCACTCTATTTTCCCATCAGGAAGAAGAATTAACCACAGGCTCAGCCTGCCGCCCGGAACCAGAATAGGGCCTGAAGCAATCCGAAGCTTTTGCGGCCAGCTCCCAAAAAAGCGAGTTGAAAAATGGAGCTCAGGGGCACTGCAAATCACAAACCTGCAGAGTTAGAAATGATAACTCTCGCCCACAAAAATATTGAGGGAAGGCAACGAAGAGGATTTGAAAGCAAGGCAGAATTGCAGGAAACAGATTTCAGGAGGTAGATTCGAATCGCCTTTAAAGCACAGGAAAAGCGGCAAAACCTCGACAATGATGCCATTGGCCAAAAAGGGCGTATGCGTTTTTTCCTGAATATATTCAGGAAAAAACGCATACGCCCTTTTTGGCCAACCAAGCAACCTGGAAAGGCAAATCAGCGCTACAAAGAAGTCTCGCTTCCCATCGGTCAAAAGGGCCATGCTGAATAAAGTGTCAAAACCAGAAATGCAGGAGAGGCCATGGAGAAATGGGAGCCTTGCTACGCTGATGGGCGGGATGTAAATTGCCGACAGCCACTCTGGAGAAGTGTACGGTGTGTCCTGAAACATCTAAAAAACTCGGCTTAGAGAGCATAGGGCACTTCCACTCATGGGCGTCTAATTTGGGAAAACTAAAAATCAGCAAGGCACAGGCACTCCAAAGTTTAGGGTTGCTCTGTTGACAAGAACCTCCACTTCATTCCACCTTAAATATCCCAGGAAAGAGAAAAATGGATAAAAAAGTTGTGGTACTTAGGTACAATGGAATATCACTCAGCCATGAAATCAACGTCATAAGGCTAGTAGCAGCATGATGAGTGGATTCAGGTACGACGGTTCTAAGTGAAATAAGTCACACAGAAAAAGACACTAATCAGAAGATATCACTTATAGAGGGAATGTAAAAACCGCTACACTTGAACTGAATTACAAAACAGAACAGAGTCACACATTTAGAAAACACACTATGGCTGCCTAACGGGAAAGGTGAGGTGCGGTGATGCCTAAAACAAGGGTTTCAAATTAGCTCAGATACCGTTCCATAAACCCAATATGTAATAGACAAGACCTACTGCTTGCTCAGTGAACTGGACTCAACACCCCCTATTCACCGCCCAAGAATAGATCTGACTAGTAAGAATCTTCAAACCTATGTATTGATATCTCTCCGTAAGTGAGTCAAGTGGGAGTAAAGCGGCATAAACACAGCAGTGAAAAGCAGCTAAACCCCATTAGGAAAATCAATTACTTTTAAAAACCCGTGAAACAAAGACAGTGAAAGAGAGAGAAATTCTTACAAAATTCGTTCAGGGGCTGTGATGCCACCTGGATTGACCATATCTAGACCCACAGCTGATTGAGACATAAGGGTGGACACTCTTGGGGCTGAGAAGTTTGGTGAGGTTGGGTGAGCAAACGCAGACCCTTTAAAGTAATACTGCGTGGTACCCATCCCATGGGTCCCAAATCTCCAGGTTCAAGGGCATCTTCCTACATCGAAAACATGCATGAGAAACCCAGAAGATGGTACACCGTGTGACCGGGAAAGGTTTCTAAAACGCACCTCATTTCTCATCTCCTTGTGCTCGGGGTCGCCATTCCAGCCGCTTTACTAGCAATCTCCCTCCTTGGAGAATCAGCACGTTTAACCTCCTGTTCCGTACAGGTTGCAATTTGTCCTGAGGATGAACGGGAAGAGGGGGAACCAATGAGCGACTAGCTCTAGGTGGTGGGACAGGCACAGGTCACTCTATTTTCCCATCAGGAAGAAGAATTAACCACAGGCTCAGCCTGCCGCCCGGAACCAGAATAGGGCCTGAAGCAATCCTACGCTTTTGCGGCCAGCTCCCAAAAAAGCGAGTTGAAAAATGGAGCTCAGGGGCCCTGCAAATCACAAACCTGCAGAGTTAGAAATGATAACTCTCGCCCACAAAAATATTGAGGGAAGGCAACGAAGAGGATTTGAAAGCAAGGCAGAATTGCAGGAAACAGATTTCAGGAGGTAGATTCGAATCGCCTTTAAAGCACAGGAAAAGCGGCAAAACCTCGACAATGATGCCCTTGGCCAAAAAGGGCGTATGCGTTTTTTCCTGAATATATTCAGGAAAAAACGCATACGCCCTTTTTGGCCAACCAAGCAACCTGGAAAGGCAAATCAGCGCTACAAAGAAGTCTCGCTTCCCATCGGTCAAAAGGGCCATGCTGAATAAAGTGTCAATACCAGAAATGCAGGAGAGGCCATGGAGAAATGGGAGCCTTGCTACGCTGATGGGCGGGATGTAAATTGCCAACAGCCACTCTGGAGAAGTGTACGGTGTGTCCTGAAATATCTAAAAAACTCGGCTTAGAGAGCATAGGGCACTTCCACTCATGGGCGTCTAATTTGGGAAAACTAAAAATCAGCAAGGCACAGGCACTCCAAAGTTTAGGGTTGCTCTGTGGACAAGAACCTCCACTTCATTCCACCTTAAATATCCCAGGAAAGAGAAAAATGGATAAAGAAGTTGAGGTCCTTAGGTACAATGGAATATCACTCAGCCATGAAATCAACCTCATAAGGCTAGTAGCAGCATGATGAGTGGATTCAGGTACGACGGTTCTAAGTGAAATAAGTCACACAGAAAAAGACACTAATCAGAAGATATCACTTATAGAGGGAATGTAAAAACCGCTACACTTGAACTGAATTACAAAACAGAACAGAGTCACACATTTAGAAAACACACTATGGCTGCCTAACGGGAAAGGTGAGGTGGGGTGATGCCTAAAACAAGGGTTTCAAATTAGCTCAGATACCGTTCCATAAACCCAATATGTAATAGACAAGACCTACTCCTTGCTCAGTGAACTGGACTCAACACCCCCTATTCACCGCCCAAGAATAGATCTGACTAGTAAGAATCTTCAAACCTATGTATTGATATCTCTCCGTAAGTGAGTCAAGTGGGAGTAAAGCGGCATAAACACAGCAGTGAAAAGCAGCTAAACCCCATTAGGAAAATCAATTACTTTTAAAAACCCGTGAAACAAAGACAGTGAAAGAGAGAGAAATTCTTACAAAATTCGTTCAGGGGCTGTGATGCCACCTGGATTGACCATATCTAGACCCACAGCTGATTGAGACATAAGGGTGGACACTCTTGGGGCTGAGAGGTTTGGTGAGGTTGGGTGAGCAAACGCAGACCCTTTAAAGTAATACTGCGTGGTACCCATCCCATGGGTCCCAAATCTCGAGGTTCAAGGGCATCTTCCTACATCGAAAACATGCATGAGAAGCCCAGAAGATGGTACACCGTGTGATCGGGAAAGGTTTCTAAAACGCACCTCATTTCTCATCTCCTTGTGCTCGGGTTCGCCATTCCAGCCGCTTTACTAGCAATCTCCCTCCTTGGAGAATCAGCACGTTTAACCTCCTGTTCCGTACAGGTTGCAATTTGTCCTGAGGATGAACGGGAAGAGGGGGAACCAATGAGCGACTAGCTCTAGGTGTTGGGAAAGGCACAGGTCACTCTATTTTCCCATCAGGAAGAAGAATTAACCACAGGCTCAGCCTGCCGCCCGGAACCAGAATAGGGCCTGAAGCAATCCGAAGCTTTTGCGGCCAGCTCCCAAAAAAGCGAGTTGAAAAATGGAGCTCAGGGGCACTGCAAATCACAAACCTGCAGAGTTAGAAATGATAACTCTCGCCCACAAAAATATTGAGGGAAGGCAACGAAGAGGATTTGAAAGCAAGTCAGAATTGCAGGAAACATATTTCAGGAGGTAGATTCGAATCGCCTTTAAAGCACAGGAAAAGCGGCAAAACCTCGACAATGATGCCCTTGGCCAAAAAGGGCGTATGCGTTTTTTCCTGAATAAATTCAGGAAAAAACGCATACGCCCTTTTTGGCCAACCAAGCAACCTGGAAAGGCAAATCAGCGCTACAAAGAAGTCTCGCTTCCCATCGGTCAAAAGGGCCATGCTGAATAAAGTGTCAAAACCAGAAATGCAGGAGAGGCCATGGTGAAATGGGAGCCTTGCTACGCTGATGGGCGTGATGTAAATTGCCAACAGCCACTCTGGAGAAGTGTACGGTGTGTCCTGAAACATCTAAAAAACTCGGCTTAGAGAGCATAGGGCACCTCCACTCATCGGCGTCTAATTTGGGAAAACTAAAAATCAGCAAGGCACAGGCACTCCAAAGTTTAGGGTTGCTCTTTTGACAAGAACCTCCACTTCATTCCACCTTAAATATCCCAGGAAAGAGAAAAATGGATAAAGAAGTTGTGGTCCTTAGGTACAATGGAATATCACTCAGCCATGAAATCAACGTCATAAGGCTAGTGACAGCATGATGAGTGGATTCAGGTACGACGGTTCTAAGTGAAATAAGTCACACAGAAAAAGACACTAATCAGAAGATATCACTTATAGAGGGAATGTAAAAACCGCTACACTTGAACTGAATTACAAAACAGAACAGAGTCACACATTTAGAAAACACACTATGGCTGCCTAACGGGAAAGGTGAGGTGGGGTGATGCCTAAAACAAGGGTTTCAAATTAGCTCAGATACCGTTCCATAAACCCAATATGTAATAGACAAGACCTACTCCTTGCTCAGTGAACTGGACTCAACACCCCCTATTCACCGCCCAAGAATAGATCTGACTAGTAAAAATCTTCAAAGCTATGTATTGATATCTCTCCGTAAGTGAGTCAAGTGGGAGTAAAGCGGCATAAACACAGCAGTGAAAAGCAGCTAAACCCCATTAGGAAAATCAATTACTTTTAAAAACCCGTGAAACAAAGACAGTGAAAGAGAGAGAAATTCTTACAAAATTCGTTCAGGGGCTGTGATGCCACCTGGATTGACCATATCTAGACCCACAGCTGATTGAGACATAAGGGTGGACACTCTTGGGGCTGAGAGGTTTGGTGAGGTTGGGTGAGCAAACGCAGACCCTTTAAAGTAATACTGCGTGGTACCCATCCCATGGGTCCCAAATCTCGAGGTTCAAGGGCATCTTCCTACATCGAAAACATGCATGAGAAGCCCAGAAGATGGTACACCGTGTGATCGGGAAAGGTTTCTAAAACGCACCTCATTTCTCATCTCCTTGTGCTCGGGTTCGCCATTCCAGCCGCTTTACTAGCAATCTCCCTCCTTGGAGAATCAGCACGTTTAACCTCCTGTTCCGTACATGTTGCAATTTGTCCTGAGGATGAACGGGAAGAGGGGGAACCAATGAGCGACTAGCTCTAGGTGTTGGGAAAGGCACAGGTCACTCTATTTTCCCATCAGGAAGAAGAATTAACCACAGGCTCAGCCTGCCGCCCGGAACCAGAATAGGGCCTGAAGCAATCCGAAGCTTTTGCGGCCAGCTCCCAAAAAAGCGAGTTGAAAAATGGAGCTCAGGGGCACTGCAAATCACAAACCTGCAGAGTTAGAAATGATAACTCTCGCCCACAAAAATATTGAGGGAAGGCAACGAAGAGGATTTGAAAGCAAGGCAGAATTGCAGGAAACAGATTTCAGGAGGTAGATTCGAATCGCCTTTAAAGCACAGGAAAAGCGGCAAAACCTCGACAATGATGCCATTGGCCAAAAAGGGCGTATGCGTTTTTTCCTGAATATATTCAGGAAAAAACGCATACGCCCTTTTTGGCCAACCAAGCAACCTGGAAAGGCAAATCAGCGCTACAAAGAAGTCTCGCTTCCCATCGGTCAAAAGGGCCATGCTGAATAAAGTGTCAAAACCAGAAATGCAGGAGAGGCCATGGAGAAATGGGAGCCTTGCTACGCTGATGGGCGGGATGTAAATTGCCGACAGCCACTCTGGAGAAGTGTACGGTGTGTCCTGAAACATCTAAAAAACTCGGCTTAGAGAGCATAGGGCACTTCCACTCATGGGCGTCTAATTTGGGAAAACTAAAAATCAGCAAGGCACAGGCACTCCAAAGTTTAGGGTTGCTCTGTTGACAAGAACCTCCACTTCATTCCACCTTAAATATCCCAGGAAAGAGAAAAATGGATAAAAAAGTTGTGGTCCTTAGGTACAATGGAATATCACTCAGCCATGAAATCAACGTCATAAGGCTAGTAGCAGCATGATGAGTGGATTCAGGTACGACGGTTCTAAGTGAAATAAGTCACACAGAAAAAGACACTAATCAGAAGATATCACTTATAGAGGGAATGTAAAAACCGCTACACTTGAACTGAATTACAAAACAGAACAGAGTCACACATTTAGAAAACACACTATGGCTGCCTAACGGGAAAGGTGAGGTGCGGTGATGCCTAAAACAAGGGTTTCAAATTAGCTCAGATACCGTTCCATAAACCCAATATGTAATAGACAAGACCTACTGCTTGCTCAGTGAACTGGACTCAACACCCCCTATTCACCGCCCAAGAATAGATCTGACTAGTAAGAATCTTCAAACCTATGTATTGATATCTCTCCGTAAGTGAGTCAAGTGGGAGTAAAGCGGCATAAACACAGCAGTGAAAAGCAGCTAAACCCCATTAGGAAAATCAATTACTTTTAAAAACCCGTGAAACAAAGACAGTGAAAGAGAGAGAAATTCTTACAAAATTCGTTCAGGGGCTGTGATGCCACCTGGATTGACCATATCTAGACCCACAGCTGATTGAGACATAAGGGTGGACACTCTTGGGGCTGAGAAGTTTGGTGAGGTTGGGTGAGCAAACGCAGACCCTTTAAAGTAATACTGCGTGGTACCCATCCCATGGGTCCCAAATCTCCAGGTTCAAGGGCATCTTCCTACATCGAAAACATGCATGAGAAACCCAGAAGATGGTACACCGTGTGATCGGGAAAGGTTTCTAAAACGCACCTCATTTCTCATCTCCTTGTGCTCGGGGTCGCCATTCCAGCCGCTTTACTAGCAATCTCCCTCCTTGGAGAATCAGCACGTTTAACCTCCTGTTCCGTACAGGTTGCAATTTGTCCTGAGGATGAACGGGAAGAGGGGGAACCAATGAGCGACTAGCTCTAGGTGGTGGGACAGGCACAGGTCACTCTATTTTCCCATCAGGAAGAAGAATTAACCACAGGCTCAGCCTGCCGCCCGGAACCAGAATAGGGCCTGAAGCAATCCTACGCTTTTGCGGCCAGCTCCCAAAAAAGCGAGTTGAAAAATGGAGCTCAGGGGCCCTGCAAATCACAAACCTGCAGAGTTAGAAATGATAACTCTCGCCCACAAAAATATTGAGGGAAGGCAACGAAGAGGATTTGAAAGCAAGGCAGAATTGCAGGAAACAGATTTCAGGAGGTAGATTCGAATCGCCTTTAAAGCACAGGAAAAGCGGCAAAACCTCGACAATGATGCCCTTGGCCAAAAAGGGCGTATGCGTTTTTTCCTGAATATATTCAGGAAAAAACGCATACGCCCTTTTTGGCCAACCAAGCAACCTGGAAAGGCAAATCAGCGCTACAAAGAAGTCTCGCTTCCCATCGGTCAAAAGGGCCATGCTGAATAAAGTGTCAATACCAGAAATGCAGGAGAGGCCATGGAGAAATGGGAGCCTTGCTACGCTGATGGGCGGGATGTAAATTGCCAACAGCCACTCTGGAGAAGTGTACGGTGTGTCCTGAAATATCTAAAAAACTCGGCTTAGAGAGCATAGGGCACTTCCACTCATGGGCGTCTAATTTGGGAAAACTAAAAATCAGCAAGGCACAGGCACTGCAAAGTTTAGGGTTGCTCTGTGGACAAGAACCTCCACTTCATTCCACCTTAAATATCCCAGGAAAGAGAAAAATGGATAAAGAAGTTGAGGTACTTAGGTACAATGGAATATCACTCAGCCATGAAATCAACCTCATAAGGCTAGTAGCAGCATGATGAGTGGATTCAGGTACGACGGTTCTAAGTGAAATAAGTCACACAGAAAAAGACACTAATCAGAAGATATCACTTATAGAGGGAATGTAAAAACCGCTACACTTGAACTGAATTACAAAACAGAACAGAGTCACACATTTAGAAAACACACTATGGCTGCCTAACGGGAAAGGTGAGGTGGGGTGATGCCTAAAACAAGGGTTTCAAATTAGCTCAGATACCGTTCCATAAACCCAATATGTAATAGACAAGACCTACTCCTTGCTCAGTGAACTGGACTCAACACCCCCTATTCACCGCCCAAGAATAGATCTGACTAGTAAGAATCTTCAAACCTATGTATTGATATCTCTCCGTAAGTGAGTCAAGTGGGAGTAAAGCGGCATAAACACAGCAGTGAAAAGCAGCTAAACCCCATTAGGAAAATCAATTACTTTTAAAAACCCGTGAAACAAAGACAGTGAAAGAGAGAGAAATTCTTACAAAATTCGTTCAGGGGCTGTGATGCCACCTGGATTGACCATATCTAGACCCACAGCTGATTGAGACATAAGGGTGGACACTCTTGGGGCTGAGAGGTTTGGTGAGGTTGGGTGAGCAAACGCAGACCCTTTAAAGTAATACTGCGTGGTACCCATCCCATGGGTCCCAAATCTCGAGGTTCAAGGGCATCTTCCTACAGCGAAAACATGCATGAGAAGCCCAGAAGATGGTACACCGTGTGATCGGGAAAGGTTTCTAAAACGCACCTCATTTCTCATCTCCTTGTGCTCGGGTTCGCCATTCCAGCCGCTTTACTAGCAATCTCCCTCCTTGGAGAATCAGCACGTTTAACCTCCTGTTCCGTACAGGTTGCAATTTGTCCTGAGGATGAACGGGAAGAGGGGGAACCAATGAGCGACTAGCTCTAGGTGTTGGGAAAGGCACAGGTCACTCTATTTTCCCATCAGGAAGAAGAATTAACCACAGGCTCAGCCTGCCGCCCGGAACCAGAATAGGGCCTGAAGCAATCCTACGCTTTTGCGGCCAGCTCCCAAAAAAGCGAGTTGAAAAATGGAGCTCAGGGGCACTGCAAATCACAAACCTGCAGAGTTAGAAATGATAACTCTCGCCCACAAAAATATTGAGGGAAGGCAACGAAGAGGATTTGAAAGCAAGGCAGAATTGCAGGAAACAGATTTCAGGAGGTAGATTCGAATCGCCTTTAAAGCACAGGAAAAGCGGCAAAACCTCGACAATGATGCCCTTGGCCAAAAAGGGCGTATGCGTTTTTTCCTGAATAAATTCAGGAAAAAACGCATACGCCCTTTTTGGCCAACCAAGCAACCTGGAAAGGCAAATCAGCGCTACAAAGAAGTCTCGCTTCCCATCGGTCAAAAGGGCCATGCTGAATAAAGTGTCAAAACCAGAAATGCAGGAGAGGCCATGGTGAAATGGGAGCCTTGCTACGCTGATGGGCGTGATGTAAATTGCCAACAGCCACTCTGGAGAAGTGTACGGTGTGTCCTGAAACATCTAAAAAACTCGGCTTAGAGAGCATAGGGCACCTCCACTCATCGGCGTCTAATTTGGGAAAACTAAAAATCAGCAAGGCACAGGCACTCCAAAGTTTAGGGTTGCTCTTTTGACAAGAACCTCCACTTCATTCCACCTTAAATATCCCAGGAAAGAGAAAAATGGATAAAGAAGTTGTGGTCCTTAGGTACAATGGAATATCACTCAGCCATGAAATCAACGTCATAAGGCTAGTAACAGCATGATGAGTGGATTCAGGTACGACGGTTCTAAGTGAAATAAGTCACACAGAAAAAGACACTAATCAGAAGATATCACTTATAGAGGGAATGTAAAAACCGCTACACTTGAACTGAATTACAAAACAGAACAGAGTCACACATTTAGAAAACACACTATGGCTGCCTAACGGGAAAGGTGAGGTGGGGTGATGCCTAAAACAAGGGTTTCAAATTAGCTCAGATACCGTTCCATAAACCCAATATGTAATAGACAAGACCTACTCCTTGCTCAGTGAACTGCACTCAACACCCCCTATTCACCGCCCAAGAATAGATCTGACTAGTAAAAATCTTCAAACCTATGTATTGATATCTCTCCGTAAGTGAGTCAAGTGGGAGTAAAGCGGCATAAACACAGCAGTGAAAAGCAGCTAAACCCCATTAGGAAAATCAATTACTTTTAAAAACCCGTGAAACAAAGACAGTGAAAGAGAGAGAAATTCTTACAAAATTCGTTCAGGGGCTGTGATGCCACCTGGATTGACCATATCTAGACCCACAGCTGATTGAGACATAAGGGTGGACACTCTTGGGGCTGAGAGGTTTGGTGAGGTTGGGTGAGCAAACGCAGACCCTTTAAAGTAATACTGCGTGGTACCCATCCCATGGGTCCCAAATCTCGAGGTTCAAGGGCATCTTCCTACATCGAAAACATGCATGAGAAGCCCAGAAGATGGTACACCGTGTGATCGGGAAAGGTTTCTAAAACGCACCTCATTTCTCATCTCCTTGTGCTCGGGTTCGCCATTCCAGCCGCTTTACTAGCAATCTCCCTCCTTGGAGAATCAGCACGTTTAACCTCCTGTTCCGTACAGGTTGCAATTTGTCCTGAGGATGAACGGGAAGAGGGGGAACCAATGAGCGACTAGCTCTAGGTGTTGGGAAAGGCACAGGTCACTCTATTTTCCCATCAGGAAGAAGAATTAACCACAGGCTCAGCCTGCCGCCCGGAACCAGAATAGGGCCTGAAGCAATCCGAAGCTTTTGCGGCCAGCTCCCAAAAAAGCGAGTTGAAAAATGGAGCTCAGGGGCACTGCAAATCACAAACCTGCAGAGTTAGAAATGATAACTCTCGCCCACAAAAATATTGAGGGAAGGCAACGAAGAGGATTTGAAAGCAAGGCAGAATTGCAGGAAACAGATTTCAGGAGGTAGATTCGAATCGCCTTTAAAGCACAGGAAAAGCGGCAAAACCTCGACAATGATGCCCTTGGCAAAAAAAGGCGTATGCGTTTTTTCCTGAATATATTAAGGAAAAAACGCATACGCCCTTTTTGGCCAACCAAGCAACCTGGAAAGGCAAATCAGCGCTACAAAGAAGTCTCGCTTCCCATCGGTCAAAAGGGCCATGCTGAATAAAGTGTCAAAACCAGAAATGCAGGAGAGGCCATGGAGAAATGGGAGCCTTGCTACGCTGATGGGCGGGATGTAAATTGCCAACAGCCACTCTGGAGAAGTGTACGGTGTGTCCTGAAACATCTAAAAAACTCGGCTTAGAGAGCATAGGGCACTTCCACTCATGGGCGTCTAAGTTGGGAAAACTAAAAATCAGCAAGGCACAGGCACTGTAAAGTTTAGGGTTGCTCTGTTGACAAGAACCTCCACTTCATTCCACCTTAAATATCCCAGGAAAGAGAAAAATGGATAAAGAAGTTGTGGTCCTTAGGTACAATGGAATATCACTCAGCCATGAAATCAACGTCATAAGGCTAGTAGCAGCATGATGAGTGGATTCAGGTACGACGGTTCTAAGTGAAGTAAGTCACACAGAAAAAGACACTAATCATAAGATATCACTTATAGAGGGAAAGTAAAAACCGCTACACTTGAACTGAATTACAAAACAGAACAGAGTCACACATTTAGAAAACACACTATGTCTGCCTAACGGGAAAGGCGAGGTGGGGTGATGCATAAAACAAGGGTTTCAAATTACCTCAGATACCGTTCCATAAACCCAATATGTAATAGACAAGACCTACTCCTTGCTCAGTGAACTGGACTCAACACCCCCTATTCACCGCCCAAGAATAGATCTGACTAGTAAGAATCTTCAAACCTATGTATTGATATCTCTCTGTAAGTGAGTCAAGTGGGAGTAAAGCGGCATAAACACAGCAGTGAAAAGCAGCTAAACCCCATTAGGAAAATCAATTACTTTTAAAAACCCGTGAAACAAAGACAGTGAAAGAGAGAGAAATTCTTACAAAATTCGTTCAGGGGCTGTGATGCCACCTGGATTGACCATATCTAGACCCACAGCTGATTGAGACATAAGGGTGGACACTCTTGGGGCTGAGAGGTTTGGTGAGGTTGGGTGAGCAAACGCAGACCCTTTAAAGTAATACTGTGTGGTACCCATCCCATGGGTCCCAAATCTCCAGGTTCAAGGGAATCTTCCTACATCGAAAACATGCATGAGAAACCCAGAAGATGGTACACCGTGTGATCGGGAAAAGTTTCTAAAACGCACCTCATTTCTCATCTCCTTGTGCTCGGGGTCGCCATTCCAGCCGCTTTACTAGCAATCTCCCTCCTTGGAGAATCAGCACGTTTAACCTCCTGTTCCGTACAGGTTGCAATTTGTCCTGAGGATGAACGGGAAGAGGGGGAACCAATGAGCGACTAGCTCTAGGTGTTGGGAAAGGCACAGGTCACTCTATTTTCCCATCAGGAAGAAGAATTAACCACAGGCTCAGCCTGCCGCCCGGAACCAGAATAGGGCCTGAAGCAATCCTACGCTTTTGCGGCCAGCTCCCAAAAAAGCGAGTTGAAAAATGGAGCTCAGGGGCCCTGCAAATCACAAACCTGCAGAGTTAGAAATGATAACTCTCGCCCACAAAAATATTGAGGGAAGGCAACGAAGAGGATTTGAAAGCAAGGCAGAATTGCAGGAAACAGATTTCAGGAGGTAGATTCGAATCGCCTTTAAAGCACAGGAAAAGCGGCAAAACCTCGACAATGATGCCCTTGGCCAAAAAGGGCGTATGCGTTTTTTCCTGAATATATTCAGGAAAAAACGCATACGCCCTTTTTGGCCAACCAAGCAACCTGGAAAGGCAAATCAGCGCTACAAAGAAGTCTCGCTTCCCATCGGTCAAAAGGGACATGCTGAATAAAGTGTCAATACCAGAAATGCAGGAGAGGCCATGGAGAAATGGGAGCCTTGCTACGCTGATGGGCGGGATGTAAATTGCCAACAGCCACTCTGGAGAAGTGTACGGTGTGTCCTGAAATATCTAAAAAACTCGGCTTAGAGAGCATAGGGCACTTCCACTCATGGGCGTCTAATTTGGGAAAACTAAAAATCAGCAAGGCACAGGCACTCCAAAGTTTAGGGTTGCTCTGTGGACAAGAACCTCCACTTCATTCCACCTTAAATATCCCAGGAAAGGGAAAAATGGATAAAGAAGTTGAGGTCCTTAGGTACAATGGAATATCACTCAGCCATGAAATCAACCTCATAAGGCTAGTAGCAGCATGATGAGTGGATTCAGGTACGACGGTTCTAAGTGAAATAAGTCACACAGAAAAAGACACTAATCAGAAGATATCACTTATAGAGGGAATGTAAAAACCGCTACACTTGAACTGAATTACAAAACAGAACAGAGTCACACATTTAGAAAACACACTATGGATGCGTAACGGGAAAGGTGAGGTGGGGTGATGCCTAAAACAAGGGTTTCAAATTAGCTCAGATACCGTTCCATAAACCCAATATGTAATAGACAAGACCTACTCCTTGCTCAGTGAACTGGACTCAACACCCCCTATTCACCGCCCAAGAATAGATCTGACTAGTAAGAATCTTCAAACCTATGTATTGATATCTCTCCGTAAGTGAGTCAAGTGGGAGTAAAGCGGCATAAACACAGCAGTGAAAAGCAGCTAAACCCCATTAGGAAAATCAATTACTTTTAAAAACCCGTGAAACAAAGACAGTGAAAGAGAGAGAAATTCTTACAAAATTCGTTCAGGGGCTGTGATGCCACCTGGATTGACCATATCTAGACCCACAGCTGATTGAGACATAAGGGTGGACACTCTTGGGGCTGAGAGGTTTGGTGAGGTTGGGTGAGCAAACGCAGACCCTTTAAAGTAATACTGCGTGGTACCCATCCCATGGGTCCCAAATCTCCAGGTTCAAGGGCATCTTCCTACATCGAAAACATGCATGAGTAGCCCAGAAGATGGTACACCGTGTGATCGGGAAAGGTTTCTAAAACGCACCTCATTTCTCATCTCCTTGTGCTCGGGTTCGCCATTCCAGCCGCTTTACTAGCAATCTCCCTCCTTGGAGAATCAGCACGTTTAACCTCCTGTTCCGTACAGGTTGCAATTTGTCCTGAGGATGAACGGGAAGAGGGGGAACCAATGAGCGACTAGCTCTAGGTGTTGGGAAAGGCACAGGTCACTCTATTTTCCCATCAGGAAGAAGAATTAACCACAGGCTCAGCCTGCCGCCCGGAACCAGAATAGGGCCTGAAGCAATCCTACGCTTTTGCGGCCAGCTCCCAAAAAAGCGAGTTGAAAAATGGAGCTCAGGGGCACTGCAAATCACAAACCTGCAGAGTTAGAAATGATAACTCTCGCCCACAAAAATATTGAGGGAAGGCAACGAAGAGGATTTGAAAGCAAGGCAGAATTGCAGGAAACAGATTTCAGGAGGTAGATTCGAATCGCCATTAAAGCACAGGAAAAGCGGCAAAACCTCGACAATGATGCCCTTGGCAAAAAAAGGCGTATGCGTTTTTTCCTGAATATATTCAGGAAAAAACGCATACGCCCTTTTTGCCCAACCAAGCAACCTGGAAAGGCAAATCAGCGCTACAAAGAAGTCTCGCTTCCCATCGGTCAAAAGGGCCATGCTGAATAAAGTGTCAAAACCAGAAATGCAGGAGAGGCCATGGAGAAATGGGAGCCTTGCTACGCTGATGGGCGGGATGTAAATTGCCGACAGCCACTCTGGAGAAGTGTACGGTGTGTCCTGAAACATCTAAAAAACTCGGCTTAGAGAGCATAGGGCACTTCCACTCATGGGCGTCTAATTTGGGAAAACTAAAAATCAGCAAGGCACAGGCACTCCAAAGTTTAGGGTTGCTCTGTTGACAAGAACCTCCACTTCATTCCACCTTAAATATCCCAGGAAAGAGAAAAATGGATAATAAAGTTGTGGTCCTTAGGTACAATGGAATATCACTCAGCCATGAAATCAACGTCATAAGGCTAGTAGCAGCATGATGAGTGGATTCAGGTACGACGGTTCTAAGTGAAATAAGTCACACAGAAAAAGACACTAATCAGAAGATATCACTTATAGAGGGAATGTAAAAACCGCTACACTTGAACTGATTTACAAAACAGAACAGAGTCACACATTTAGAAAACACACTATGGCTGCCTAACGGGAAAGGTGAGGTGGGGTGATGCCTAAAACAAGGGTTTCAAATTAGCTCAGATACCTTTCCATAAACCCAATATGTAATAGACAAGACCTACTCCTTGCTCAGTGAACTGGACTCAACACCCCCTATTCACCGCCCAAGAATAGATCTGACTAGTAAGAATCTTCAAACCTATGTATTGATATCTCTCCGTAAGTGAGTCAAGTGCGAGTAAAGCGGCATAAACACAGCAGTGAAAAGCAGCTAAACCCCATTAGGAAAAGCAATTACTTTTAAAAACCCGTGAAACAAAGACAGTGAAAGAGAGAGAAATTCTTACAAAATTCGTTCAGGGGCTGTGATGCCACCTGGATTGACCATATCTAGACCCACAGCTGATTGAGACATAAGGGTGGACACTCTTGGGGCTGAGAGGTTTGGTGAGGTTGGGTGAGTAAACGCAGACCCTTTAAAGTATTACTGCGTGGTACCCATCCCATGGGTCCCAAATCTCGAGGTTCAAGGGCATCTTCCTACAGCGAAAACATGCATGAGAAGCCCAGAAGATGGTACACCGTGTGATCGGGAAAGGTTCCTAAAACGCACCTCATTTCTCATCTCCTTGTGCTCGGGTTCGCCATTCCAGCCGCTTTACTAGCAATCTCCCTCCTTGGAGAATCAGCACGTTTAACCTCCTGTTCCGTACAGGTTGCAATTTGTCCTGAGGATGAACGGGAAGAGGGGGAACCAATGAGCGACTAGCTCTAGGTGTTGGGAAAGGCACAGGTCACTCTATTTTCCCATCAGGAAGAAGAATTAACCACAGGCTCAGCCTGCCGCCCGGAACCAGAATAGGGCCTGAAGCAATCCTACGCTTTTGCGGCCAGCTCCCAAAAAAGCGAGTTGAAAAATGGAGCTCAGGGGCACTGCAAATCACAAACCTGCAGAGTTAGAAATGATAACTCTCGCCCACAAAAATATTGAGGGAAGGCAACGAAGAGGATTTGAAAGCAAGGCAGAATTGCAGGAAACAGATTTCAGGAGGTAGATTCGAATCGCCTTTAAAGCACAGGAAAAGCGGCAAAACCTCGACAGTGATGCCCTTGGCCAAAAAAGGCGTATGCGTTTTTTCTTGAATATATTCAGGAAAAAACGCATACGCCCTTTTTGGCCAACCAAGCAACCTGGAAAGGCAAATCAGCGCTACAAAGAAGTCTCGCTTCCCATCGGTCAAAAGGGCCATGCTGAATAAAGTGTCAATACCAGAAATGCAGGAGAGGCCATGGAGAAATGGGAGCCTTGCTACGCTGATGGGCGGGATGTAAATTGCCAACAGCCACTCTGGAGAAGTGTACGGTGTGTCCTGAAACATCTAAAAAACTCGGCTTAGAGAGCATAGGGCACCTCCACTCATCGGCGTCTAATTTGGGAAAACTAAAAATCAGCAAGGCACAGGCACTCCAAAGTTTAGGGTTGCTCTTTTGACAAGAACCTCCACTTCATTCCACCTTAAATATCCCAGGAAAGAGAAAAATGGATAAAGAAGTTGTGGTTCTTAGGTACAATGTAATATCACTCAGCCATGAAATCAACGTCATAAGGCTAGTAACAGCATGATGAGTGGATTCAGGTACGACGGTTCTAAGTGAAATAAGTCACACAGAAAAAGACACTAATCAGAAGATATCACTTATAGAGGGAATGTAAAAACCGCTACACTTGAACTGAATTACAAAACAGAACAGAGTCACACATTTAGAAAACACACTATGGCTGCCTAACGGGAAAGGTGAGGTGGGGTGATGCCTAAAACAAGGGTTTCAAATTAGCTCAGATACCGTTCCATAAACCCAATATGTAATAGACAAGACCTACTCCTTGCTCAGTGAACTGCACTCAACACCCCCTATTCACCGCCCAAGAATAGATCTGACTAGTAAAAATCTTCAAACCTATGTATTGATATCTCTCCGTAAGTGAGTCAAGTGGGAGTAAAGCGGCATAAACACAGCAGTGAAAAGCAGCTAAACCCCATTAGGAAAATCAATTACTTTTAAAAACCCGTGAAACAAAGACAGTGAAAGAGAGAGAAATTCTTACAAAATTCGTTCAGGGGCTGTGATGCCACCTGGATTGACCATATCTAGACCCACAGCTGATTGAGACATAAGGGTGGACACTCTTGGGGCTGAGAGGTTTGGTGAGGTTGGGTGAGCAAACGCAGACCCTTTAAAGTAATACTGCGTGGTACCCATCCCATGGGTCCCAAATCTCGAGGTTCAAGGGCATCTTCCTACATCGAAAACATGCATGAGAAGCCCAGAAGATGGTACACCGTGTGATCGGGAAAGGTTTCTAAAACGCACCTCATTTCTCATCTCCTTGTGCTCGGGTTCGCCATTCCAGCCGCTTTACTAGCAATCTCCCTCCTTGGAGAATCAGCACGTTTAACCTCCTGTTCCGTACAGGTTGCAATTTGTCCTGAGGATGAACGGGAAGAGGGGGAACCAATGAGCGACTAGCTCTAGGTGTTGGGAAAGGCACAGGTCACTCTATTTTCCCATCAGGAAGAAGAATTAACCACAGGCTCAGCCTGCCGCCCGGAACCAGAATAGGGCCTGAAGCAATCCTACGCTTTTGCGGCCAGCTCCCAAAAAAGCGAGTTGAAAAATGGAGCTCAGGGGCACTGCAAATCACAAACCTGCAGAGTTAGAAATGATAACTCTCGCCCACAAAAATATTGAGGGAAGGCAACGAAGAGGATTTGAAAGCAAGGCAGAATTGCAGGAAACAGATTTCAGGAGGTAGATTCGAATCGCCATTAAAGCACAGGAAAAGCGGCAAAACCTCGACAATGATGCCCTTGGCAAAAAAAGGCGTATGCGTTTTTTCCTGAATATATTCAGGAAAAAACGCATACGCCCTTTTTGGCCAACCAAGCAACCTGGAAAGGCAAATCAGCGCTACAAAGAAGTCTCGCTTCCCATCGGTCAAAAGGGCCATGCTGAATAAAGTGTCAAAACCAGAAATGCAGGAGAGGCCATGGAGAAATGGGAGCCTTGCTACGCTGATGGGCGGGATGTAAATTGCCGACAGCCACTCTGGAGAAGTGTACGGTGTGTCCTGAAACATCTAAAAAACTCGGCTTAGAGAGCATAGGGCACTTCCACTCATGGGCGTCTAAGTTGGGAAAACTAAAAATCAGCAAGGCACAGGCACTGCAAAGTTTAGGGTTGCTCTGTTGACAAGAACCTCCACTTCATTCCACCTTAAATATCCCAGGAAAGAGAAAAATGGATAAAGAAGTTGTGGTCCTTAGGTACAATGGAATATCACTCAGCCATGAAATCAACGTCATAAGGCTAGTAGCAGCATGATGAGTGGATTCAGGTACGACGGTTCTAAGTGAAGTAAGTCACACAGAAAAAGACACTAATCATAAGATATCACTTATAGAGGGAAAGTAAAAACCGCTACACTTGAACTGAATTACAAAACAGAACAGAGTCACACATTTAGAAAACACACTATGTCTGCCTAACGGGAAAGGCGAGGTGGGGTGATGCATAAAACAATGGTTTCAAATTACCTCAGATACCGTTCCATAAACCCAATATGTAATAGACAAGACCTACTCCTTGCTCAGTGAACTGGACTCAACACCCCCTATTCACCGCCCAAGAATAGATCTGACTAGTAAGAATCTTCAAACCTATGTATTGATATCTCTCTGTAAGTGAGTCAAGTGGGAGTAAAGCGGCATAAACACAGCAGTGAAAAGCAGGTAAACCCCATTAGGAAAATCAATTACTTTTAAAAACCCGTGAAACAAAGACAGTGAAAGAGAGAGAAATTCTTACAAAATTCGTTCAGGGGCTGTGATGCCACCTGGATTGACCATATCTAGACCCACAGCTGATTGAGACATAAGGGTGGACACTCTTGGGGCTGAGAGGTTTGGTGAGGTTGGGTGAGCAAACGCAGACCCTTTAAAGTAATACTGCGTGGTACCCATCCCATGGGTCCCAAATCTCCAGGTTCAAGGGAATCTTCCTACATCGAAAACATGCATGAGAAACCCAGAAGATGGTACACCGTGTGATCGGGAAAAGTTTCTAAAACGCACCTCATTTCTCATCTCCTTGTGCTCGGGGTCGCCATTCCAGCCGCTTTACTAGCAATCTCCCTCCTTGGAGAATCAGCACGTTTAACCTCCTGTTCCGTACAGGTTGCAATTTGTCCTGAGGATGAACGGGAAGAGGGGGAACCAATGAGCGACTAGCTCTAGGTGTTGGGAAAGGCACAGGTCACTCTATTTTCCCATCAGAAAGAAGAATTAACCACAGGCTCAGCCTGCCGCCCGGAACCAGAATAGGGCCTGAAGCAATCCTACGCTTTTGCGGCCAGCTCCCAAAAAAGCGAGTTGAAAAATGGAGCTCAGGGGCCCTGCAAATCACAAACCTGCAGAGTTAGAAATGATAACTCTCGCCCACAAAAATATTGAGGGAAGGCAACGAAGAGGATTTGAAAGCAAGGCAGAATTGCAGGAAACAGATTTCAGGAGGTAGATTCGAATCGCCTTTAAAGCACAGGAAAAGCGGCAAAACCTCGACAATGATGCCATTGGCCAAAAAGGGCGTATGCGTTTTTTCCTGAATATATTCAGGAAAAAACGCATACGCCCTTTTTGGCCAACCAAGCAACCTGGAAAGGCAAATCAGCGCTACAAAGAAGTCTCGCTTCCCATCGGTCAAAAGGGCCATGCTGAATAAAGTGTCAAAACCAGAAATGCAGGAGAGGCCATGGAGAAATGGGAGCCTTGCTACGCTGATGGGCGGGATGTAAATTGCCGACAGCCACTCTGGAGAAGTGTACGGTGTGTCCTGAAACATCTAAAAAACTCGGCTTAGAGAGCATAGGGCACTTCCACTCATGGGCGTCTAATTTGGGAAAACTAAAAATCAGCAAGGCACAGGCACTCCAAAGTTTAGGGTTGCTCTGTTGACAAGAACCTCCACTTCATTCCACCTTAAATATCCCAGGAAAGAGAAAAATGGATAAAAAAGTTGTGGTCCTTAGGTACAATGGAATATCACTCAGCCATGAAATCAACGTCATAAGGCTAGTAGCAGCATGATGAGTGGATTCAGGTACGACGGTTCTAAGTGAAATAAGTCACACAGAAAAAGACACTAATCAGAAGATATCACTTATAGAGGGAATGTAAAAACCGCTACACTTGAACTGAATTACAAAACAGAACAGAGTCACACATTTAGAAAACACACTATGGCTGCCTAACGGGAAAGGTGAGGTGGGGTGATGCCTAAAACAAGGGTTTCAAATTAGCTCAGATACCGTTCCATAAACCCAATATGTAATAGACAAGACCTACTGCTTGCTCAGTGAACTGGACTCAACACCCCCTATTCACCGCCCAAGAATAGATCTGACTAGTAAGAATCTTCAAACCTATGTATTGATATCTCTCCGTAAGTGAGTCAAGTGGGAGTAAAGCGGCATAAACACAGCAGTGAAAAGCAGCTAAACCCCATTAGGAAAATCAATTACTTTTAAAAACCCGTGAAACAAAGACAGTGAAAGAGAGAGAAATTCTTACAAAATTCGTTCAGGGGCTGTGATGCCACCTGGATTGACCATATCTAGACCCACAGCTGATTGAGACATAAGGGTGGACACTCTTGGGGCTGAGAAGTTTGGTGAGGTTGGGTGAGCAAACGCAGACCCTTTAAAGTAATACTGCGTGGTACCCATCCCATGGGTCCCAAATCTCCAGGTTCAAGGGCATCTTCCTACATCGAAAACATGCATGAGAAACCCAGAAGATGGTACACCGTGTGATCGGGAAAGGTTTCTAAAACGCACCTCATTTCTCATCTCCTTGTGCTCGGGGTCGCCATTCCAGCCGCTTTACTAGCAATCTCCCTCCTTGGAGAATCAGCACGTTTAACCTCCTGTTCCGTACAGGTTGCAATTTGTCCTGAGGATGAACGGGAAGAGGGGGAACCAATGAGCGACTAGCTCTAGGTGGTGGGACAGGCACAGGTCACTCTATTTTCCCATCAGGAAGAAGAATTAACCACAGGCTCAGCCTGCCGCCCGGAACCAGAATAGGGCCTGAAGCAATCCTACGCTTTTGCGGCCAGCTCCCAAAAAAGCGAGTTGAAAAATGGAGCTCAGGGGCACTGCAAATCACAAACCTGCAGAGTTAGAAATGATAACTCTCGCCCACAAAAATATTGAGGGAAGGCAACGAAGAGGATTTGAAAGCAAGGCAGAATTGCAGGAAACAGATTTCAGGAGGTAGATTCGAATCGCCATTAAAGCACAGGAAAAGCGGCAAAACCTCGACAATGATGCCCTTGGCAAAAAAAGGCGTATGCGTTTTTTCCTGAATATATTCAGGAAAAAACGCATACGCCCTTTTTGGCCAACCAAGCAACCTGGAAAGGCAAATCAGCGCTACAAAGAAGTCTCGCTTCCCATCGGTCAAAAGGGACATGCTGAATAAAGTGTCAATACCAGAAATGCAGGAGAGGCCATGGAGAAATGGGAGCCTTGCTACGCTGATGGGCGGGATGTAAATTGCCAACAGCCACTCTGGAGAAGTGTACGGTGTGTCCTGAAACATCTAAAAAACTCGGCTTAGAGAGCATAGGGCACTTCCACTCATGGGCGTCTAATTTGGGAAAACTAAAAATCAGCAAGGCACAGGCACTCCAAAGTTTAGGGTTGCTCTGTGGACAAGAACCTCCACTTCATTCCACCTTAAATATCCCAGGAAAGAGAAAAATGGATAAAGAAGTTGTGGTCCTTAGGTACAATGGAATATCACTCAGCCATGAAATCAACCTCATAAGGCTAGTAGCAGCATGATGAGTGGATTCAGGTACGACGGTTCTAAGTGAAATAAGTCACACAGAAAAAGACACTAATCAGAAGATATCACTTATAGAGGGAATGTAAAAACCGCTACACTTGAACTGAATTACAAAACAGAACAGAGTCACACATTTAGAAAACACACTATGGCTGCCTAACGGGAAAGGTGAGGTGGGGTGATGCCTAAAACAAGGGTTTCAAATTAGCTCAGATACCGTTCCATAAACCCAATATGTAATAGACAAGACCTACTCCTTGCTCAGTGAACTGGACTCAACACCCCCTATTCACCGCCCAAGAATAGATCTGACTAGTAAGAATCTTCAAACCTATGTATTGATATCTCTCCGTAAGTGAGTCAAGTGGGAGTAAAGCGGCATAAACACAGCAGTGAAAAGCAGCTAAACCCCATTAGGAAAATCAATTACTTTTAAAAACCCGTGAAACAAAGACAGTGAAAGAGAGAGAAATTCTTACAAAATTCGTTCAGGGGCTGTGATGCCACCTGGATTGACCATATCTAGACCCACAGCTGATTGAGACATAAGGGTGGACACTCTTGGGGCTGAGAGGTTTGGTGAGGTTGGGTGAGCAAACGCAGACCCTTTAAAGTAATACTGCGTGGTACCCATCCCATGGGTCCCAAATCTCGAGGTTCAAGGGCATCTTCCTACATCGAAAACATGCATGAGAAGCCCAGAAGATGGTACACCGTGTGATCGGGAAAGGTTTCTAAAACGCACCTCATTTCTCATCTCCTTGTGCTCGGGTTCGCCATTCCAACCGCTTTACTAGCAATCTCCCTCCTTGGAGAATCAGCACGTTTAACCTCCTGTTCCGTACAGGTTGCAATTTGTCCTGAGGATGAACGGGAAGAGGGGGAACCAATGAGCGACTAGCTCTAGGTGTTGGGAAAGGCACAGGTCACTCTATTTTCCCATCAGGAGGAAGAATTAACCACAGGCTCAGCCTGCCGCCCGGAACCAGAATAGGGCCTGAAGCAATCCTACGCTTTTGCGGCCAGCTCCCAAAAAAGCGAGTTGAAAAATGGAGCTCAGGGGCACTGCAAATCACAAACCTGCAGAGTTAGAAATGATAACTCTCGCCCACAAAAATATTGAGGGAAGGCAACGAAGAGGATTTGAAAGCAAGGCAGAATTGCAGGAAACAGATTTCAGGAGGTAGATTCGAATCGCCATTAAAGCACAGGAAAAGCGGCAAAACCTCGACAATGATGCCCTTGGCAAAAAAAGGCGTATGCGTTTTTTCCTGAATATATTCAGGAAAAAACGCATACGCCCTTTTTGGCCAACCAAGCAACCTGGAAAGGCAAATCAGCGCTACAAAGAAGTCTCGCTTCCCATCGGTCAAAAGGGCCATGCTGAATAAAGTGTCAAAACCAGAAATGCAGGAGAGGCCATGGAGAAATGGGAGCCTTGCTACGCTGATGGGCGGGATGTAAATTGCCGACAGCCACTCTGGAGAAGTGTACGGTGTGTCCTGAAACATCTAAAAAACTCGGCTTAGAGAGCATAGGGCACTTCCACTCATGGGCGTCTAAGTTGGGAAAACTAAAAATCAGCAAGGCACAGGCACTCCAAAGTTTAGGGTTGCTCTGTTGACAAGAACCTCCACTTCATTCCACCTTAAATATCCCAGGAAAGAGAAAAATGGATAAAAAAGTTGTGGTCCTTAGGTACAATGGAATATCACTCAGCCATGAAATCAACGTCATAAGGCTAGTAGCAGCATGATGAGTGGATTCAGGTACGACGGTTCTAAGTGAAATAAGTCACACAGAAAAAGACACTAATCAGAAGATATCACTTATAGAGGGAATGTAAAAACCGCTACACTTGAACTGAATTACAAAACAGAACAGAGTCACACATTTAGAAAACACACTATGGCTGCCTAACGGGAAAGGTGAGGTGGGGTGATGCCTAAAACAAGGGTTTCAAATTAGCTCAGATACCGTTCCATAAACCCAATATGTAATAGACAAGACCTACTGCTTGCTCAGTGAACTGGACTCAACACCCCCTATTCACCGCCCAAGAATAGATCTGACTAGTAAGAATCTTCAAACCTATGTATTGATATCTCTCCGTAAGTGAGTCAAGTGGGAGTAAAGCGGCATAAACACAGCAGTGAAAAGCAGCTAAACCCCATTAGGAAAATCAATTACTTTTAAAAACCCGTGAAACAAAGACAGTGAAAGAGAGAGAAATTCTTACAAAATTCGTTCAGGGGCTGTGATGCCACCTGGATTGACCATATCTAGACCCACAGCTGATTGAGACATAAGGGTGGACACTCTTGGGGCTGAGAAGTTTGGTGAGGTTGGGTGAGCAAACGCAGACCCTTTAAAGTAATACTGCGTGGTACCCATCCCATGGGTCCCAAATCTCCAGGTTCAAGGGCATCTTCCTACATCGAAAACATGCATGAGAAACCCAGAAGATGGTACACCGTGTGATCGGGAAAGGTTTCTAAAACGCACCTCATTTCTCATCTCCTTGTGCTCGGGGTCGCCATTCCAGCCGCTTTACTAGCAATCTCCCTCCTTGGAGAATCAGCACGTTTAACCTCCTGTTCCGTACAGGTTGCAATTTGTCCTGAGGATGAACGGGAAGAGGGGGAACCAATGAGCGACTAGCTCTAGGTGGTGGGACAGGCACAGGTCACTCTATTTTCCCATCAGGAAGAAGAATTAACCACAGGCTCAGCCTGCCGCCCGGAACCAGAATAGGGCCTGAAGCAATCCTACGCTTTTGCGGCCAGCTCCCAAAAAAGCGAGTTGAAAAATGGAGCTCAGGGGCACTGCAAATCACAAACCTGCAGAGTTAGAAATGATAACTCTCGCCCACAAAAATATTGAGGGAAGGCAACGAAGAGGATTTGAAAGCAAGGCAGAATTGCAGGAAACAGATTTCAGGAGGTAGATTCGAATCGCCATTAAAGCACAGGAAAAGCGGCAAAACCTCGACAATGATGCCCTTGGCAAAAAAAGGCGTATGCGTTTTTTCCTGAATATATTCAGGAAAAAACGCATACGCCCTTTTTGGCCAACCAAGCAACCTGGAAAGGCAAATCAGCGCTACAAAGAAGTCTCGCTTCCCATCGGTCAAAAGGGACATGCTGAATAAAGTGTCAATACCAGAAATGCAGGAGAGGCCATGGAGAAATGGGAGCCTTGCTACGCTGATGGGCGGGATGTAAATTGCCAACAGCCACTCTGGAGAAGTGTACGGTGTGTCCTGAAACATCTAAAAAACTCGGCTTAGAGAGCATAGGGCACTTCCACTCATGGGCGTCTAATTTGGGAAAACTAAAAATCAGCAAGGCACAGGCACTCCAAAGTTTAGGGTTGCTCTGTGGACAAGAACCTCCACTTCATTCCACCTTAAATATCCCAGGAAAGAGAAAAATGGATAAAGAAGTTGTGGTCCTTAGGTACAATGGAATATCACTCAGCCATGAAATCAACCTCATAAGGCTAGTAGCAGCATGATGAGTGGATTCAGGTACGACGGTTCTAAGTGAAATAAGTCACACAGAAAAAGACACTAATCAGAAGATATCACTTATAGAGGGAATGTAAAAACCGCTACACTTGAACTGAATTACAAAACAGAACAGAGTCACACATTTAGAAAACACACTATGGCTGCCTAACGGGAAAGGTGAGGTGGGGTGATGCCTAAAACAAGGGTTTCAAATTAGCTCAGATACCGTTCCATAAACCCAATATGTAATAGACAAGACCTACTGCTTGCTCAGTGAACTGGACTCAACACCCCCTATTCACCGCCCAAGAATAGATCTGACTAGTAAGAATCTTCAAACCTATGTATTGATATCTCTCCGTAAGTGAGTCAAGTGGGAGTAAAGCGGCATAAACACAGCAGTGAAAAGCAGCTAAACCCCATTAGGAAAATCAATTACTTTTAAAAACCCGTGAAACAAAGACAGTGAAAGAGAGAGAAATTCTTACAAAATTCGTTCAGGGGCTGTGATGCCACCTGGATTGACCATATCTAGACCCACAGCTGATTGAGACATAAGGGTGGACACTCTTGGGGCTGAGAGGTTTGGTGAGGTTGGGTGAGCAAACGCAGACCCTTTAAAGTAATACTGCGTGGTACCCATCCCATGGGTCCCAAATCTCGAGGTTCAAGGGCATCTTCCTACATCGAAAACATGCATGAGAAGCCCAGAAGATGGTACACCGTGTGATCGGGAAAGGTTTCTAAAACGCACCTCATTTCTCATCTCCTTGTGCTCGGGTTCGCCATTCCAACCGCTTTACTAGCAATCTCCCTCCTTGGAGAATCAGCACGTTTAACCTCCTGTTCCGTACAGGTTGCAATTTGTCCTGAGGATGAACGGGAAGAGGGGGAACCAATGAGCGACTAGCTCTAGGTGTTGGGAAAGGCACAGGTCACTCTATTTTCCCATCAGGAGGAAGAATTAACCACAGGCTCAGCCTGCCGCCCGGAACCAGAATAGGGCCTGAAGCAATCCTACGCTTTTGCGGCCAGCTCCCAAAAAAGCGAGTTGAAAAATGGAGCTCAGGGGCACTGCAAATCACAAACCTGCAGAGTTAGAAATGATAACTCTCGCCCACAAAAATATTGAGGGAAGGCAACGAAGAGGATTTGAAAGCAAGGCAGAATTGCAGGAAACAGATTTCAGGAGGTAGATTCGAATCGCCATTAAAGCACAGGAAAAGCGGCAAAACCTCGACAATGATGCCCTTGGCAAAAAAAGGCGTATGCGTTTTTTCCTGAATATATTCAGGAAAAAACGCATACGCCCTTTTTGGCCAACCAAGCAACCTGGAAAGGCAAATCAGCGCTACAAAGAAGTCTCGCTTCCCATCGGTCAAAAGGGCCATGCTGAATAAAGTGTCAAAACCAGAAATGCAGGAGAGGCCATGGAGAAATGGGAGCCTTGCTACGCTGATGGGCGGGATGTAAATTGCCGACAGCCACTCTGGAGAAGTGTACGGTGTGTCCTGAAACATCTAAAAAACTCGGCTTAGAGAGCATAGGGCACTTCCACTCATGGGCGTCTAAGTTGGGAAAACTAAAAATCAGCAAGGCACAGGCACTCCAAAGTTTAGGGTTGCTCTGTTGACAAGAACCTCCACTTCATTCCACCTTAAATATCCCAGGAAAGAGAAAAATGGATAAAAAAGTTGTGGTCCTTAGGTACAATGGAATATCACTCAGCCATGAAATCAACGTCATAAGGCTAGTAGCAGCATGATGAGTGGATTCAGGTACGACGGTTCTAAGTGAAATAAGTCACACAGAAAAAGACACTAATCAGAAGATATCACTTATAGAGGGAATGTAAAAACCGCTACACTTGAACTGAATTACAAAACAGAACAGAGTCACACATTTAGAAAACACACTATGGCTGCCTAACGGGAAAGGTGAGGTGGGGTGATGCCTAAAACAAGGGTTTCAAATTAGCTCAGATACCGTTCCATAAACCCAATATGTAATAGACAAGACCTACTGCTTGCTCAGTGAACTGGACTCAACACCCCCTATTCACCGCCCAAGAATAGATCTGACTAGTAAGAATCTTCAAACCTATGTATTGATATCTCTCCGTAAGTGAGTCAAGTGGGAGTAAAGCGGCATAAACACAGCAGTGAAAAGCAGCTAAACCCCATTAGGAAAATCAATTACTTTTAAAAACCCGTGAAACAAAGACAGTGAAAGAGAGAGAAATTCTTACAAAATTCGTTCAGGGGCTGTGATGCCACCTGGATTGACCATATCTAGACCCACAGCTGATTGAGACATAAGGGTGGACACTCTTGGGGCTGAGAAGTTTGGTGAGGTTGGGTGAGCAAACGCAGACCCTTTAAAGTAATACTGCGTGGTACCCATCCCATGGGTCCCAAATCTCCAGGTTCAAGGGCATCTTCCTACATCGAAAACATGCATGAGAAACCCAGAAGATGGTACACCGTGTGATCGGGAAAGGTTTCTAAAACGCACCTCATTTCTCATCTCCTTGTGCTCGGGGTCGCCATTCCAGCCGCTTTACTAGCAATCTCCCTCCTTGGAGAATCAGCACGTTTAACCTCCTGTTCCGTACAGGTTGCAATTTGTCCTGAGGATGAACGGGAAGAGGGGGAACCAATGAGCGACTAGCTCTAGGTGGTGGGACAGGCACAGGTCACTCTATTTTCCCATCAGGAAGAAGAATTAACCACAGGCTCAGCCTGCCGCCCGGAACCAGAATAGGGCCTGAAGCAATCCTACGCTTTTGCGGCCAGCTCCCAAAAAAGCGAGTTGAAAAATGGAGCTCAGGGGCCCTGCAAATCACAAACCTGCAGAGTTAGAAATGATAACTCTCGCCCACAAAAATATTGAGGGAAGGCAACGAAGAGGATTTGAAAGCAAGGCAGAATTGCAGGAAACAGATTTCAGGAGGTAGATTCGAATCGCCTTTAAAGCACAGGAAAAGCGGCAAAACCTCGACAATGATGCCATTGGCCAAAAAGGGCGTATGCGTTTTTTCCTGAATATATTCAGGAAAAAACGCATACGCCCTTTTTGGCCAACCAAGCAACCTGGAAAGGCAAATCAGCGCTACAAAGAAGTCTCGCTTCCCATCGGTCAAAAGGGCCATGCTGAATAAAGTGTCAAAACCAGAAATGCAGGAGAGGCCATGGAGAAATGGGAGCCTTGCTACGCTGATGGGCGGGATGTAAATTGCCGACAGCCACTCTGGAGAAGTGTACGGTGTGTCCTGAAACATCTAAAAAACTCGGCTTAGAGAGCATAGGGCACTTCCACTCATGGGCGTCTAATTTGGGAAAACTAAAAATCAGCAAGGCACAGGCACTCCAAAGTTTAGGGTTGCTCTGTTGACAAGAACCTCCACTTCATTCCAACTTAAATATCCCAGGAAAGAGAAAAATGGATAAAGAAGTTGTGGTCCTTAGGTACAATGGAATATCACTCAGCCATGAAATCAACGTCATAAGGCTAGTAGCAGCATGATGAGTGGATTCAGGTACGACGGTTCTAAGTGAAATAAGTCACACAGAAAAAGACACTAATCAGAAGATATCACTTATAGAGGGAATGTAAAAACCGCTACACTTGAACTGAATTACAAAACAGAACAGAGTCACACATTTAGAAAACACACTATGGCTGCCTAACGGGAAAGGTGAGGTGGGGTGATGCCTAAAACAAGGGTTTCAAATTAGCTCAGATACCGTTCCATAAACCCAATATGTAATAGACAAGACCTACTGCTTGCTCAGTGAACTGGACTCAACACCCCCTATTCACCGCCCAAGAATAGATCTGACTAGTAAGAATCTTCAAACCTATGTATTGATATCTCTCCGTAAGTGAGTCAAGTGGGAGTAAAGCGGCATAAACACAGCAGTGAAAAGCAGCTAAACCCCATTAGGAAAATCAATTACTTTTAAAAACCCGTGAAACAAAGACAGTGAAAGAGAGAGAAATTCTTACAAAATTCGTTCAGGGGCTGTGATGCCACCTGGATTGACCATATCTAGACCCACAGCTGATTGAGACATAAGGGTAGACACTCTTGGGGCTGAGAGGTTTGGTGAGGTTGGGTGAGCAAACGCAGACCCTTTAAAGTAACACTGCGTGGTACCCGTCTGCTGGGTCCCAAATCTCCAGGTTCAAGGGCATCTTCCTACATCGAAAACATGCATGAGAACCCCAGAAGATGGTACACCGTGTGATCGGGAAAAGTTTCTAAAACGCACCTCATTTCTCATCTCCTTGTGCTCGGGGTCGCCATTCCAGCCGCTTTACTAGCAATCTCCCTCCTTGGAGAATCAGCACGTTTAACCTCCTGTTCCGTACAGGTTGCAATTTGTCCTGAGGATGAACGGGAAGAGGGGGAACCAATGAGCGACTAGCTCTAGGTGTTGGGAAAGGCACAGGTCACTCTATTTTCCCATCAGGAAGAAGAATTAACCACAGGCTCAGCCTGCCGCCCGGAACCAGAATAGGGCCTGAAGCAATCCTACGCTTTTGCGGCCAGCTCCCAAAAAAGCGAGTTGAAAAATGGAGCTCAGGGGCCCTGCAAATCACAAACCTGCAGAGTTAGAAATGATAACTCTCGCCCACAAAAATATTGAGGGAAGGCAACGAAGAGGATTTGAAAGCAAGGCAGAATTGCAGGAAACAGATTTCAGGAGGTAGATTCGAATCGCCTTTAAAGCACAGGAAAAGCGTCAAAACCTCGACAATGATGCCCTTGGCCAAAAAGGGCGTATGCGTTTTTTCCTGAATATATTCAGGAAAAAACGCATACGCCCTTTTTGGCCAACCAAGCAACCTGGAAAGGCAAATCAGCGCTACAAAGAAGTCTCGCTTCCCATCGGTCAAAAGGGACATGCTGAATAAAGTGTCAATACCAGAAATGCAGGAGAGGCCATGGAGAAATGGGAGCCTTGCTACGCTGATGGGCGGGATGTAAACTGCCAACAGCCACTCTGGAGAAGTGTACGGTGTGTCCTGATATATCTAAAAAACTCGGCTTAGAGAGCATAGGGCACTTCCACTCATGGGCGTCTAATTTGGGAAAACTAAAAATCAGCAAGGCACAGGCACTCCAAAGTTTAGGGTTGCTCTGTGGACAAGAACCTCCACTTCATTCCACCTTAAATATCCCAGGAAAGGGAAAAATGGATAAAGAAGTTGAGGTCCTTAGGTACAATGGAATATCACTCAGCCATGAAATCAACCTCATAAGGCTAGTAGCAGCATGATGAGTGGATTCAGGTACGACGGTTCTAAGTGAAATAAGTCACACAGAAAAAGACACTAATCAGAAGATATCACTTATAGAGGGAATGTAAAAACCGCTACACTTGAACTGAATTACAAAACAGAACAGAGTCACACATTTAGAAAACACACTATGGCTGCGTAACGGGAAAGGTGAGGTGGGGTGATGCCTAAAACAAGGGTTTCAAATTAGCTCAGATACCGTTCCATAAACCCAATATGTAATAGACAAGACCTACTCCTTGCTCAGTGAACTGGACTCAACACCCCCTATTCACCGCCCAAGAATAGATCTGACTAGTAAGAATCTTCAAACCTATGTATTGATATCTCTCCGTAAGTGAGTCAAGTGGGAGTAAAGCGGCATAAACACAGCAGTGAAAAGCAGCTAAACCCCATTAGGAAAATCAATTACTTTTAAAAACCCGTGAAACAAAGACAGTGAAAGAGAGAGAAATTCTTACACAATTCGTTCAGGGGCTGTGATGCCACCTGGATTGACCATATCTAGACCCACAGCTGATTGAGACATAAGGGTGGACACTCTTGGGGCTGAGAAGTTTGGTGAGGTTGGGTGAGCAAACGCAGACCCTTTAAAGTAATACTGCGTGGTACCCATCCCATGGGTCCCAAATCTCCAGGTTCAAGGGCATCTTCCTACATCGAAAACATGCATGAGAAACCCAGAAGATGGTACACCGTGTGATCGGGAAAGGTTTCTAAAACGCACCTCATTTCTCATCTCCTTGTGCTCGGGGTCGCCATTCCAGCCGCTTTACTAGCAATCTCCCTCCTTGGAGAATCAGCACGTTTAACCTCCTGTTCCGTACAGGTTGCAATTTGTCCTGAGGATGAACGGGAAGAGGGGGAACCAATGAGCGACTAGCTCTAGGTGGTGGGACAGGCACAGGTCACTCTATTTTCCCATCAGGAAGAAGAATTAACCACAGGCTCAGCCTGCCGCCCGGAACCAGAATAGGGCCTGAAGCAATCCTACGCTTTTGCGGCCAGCTCCCAAAAAAGCGAGTTGAAAAATGGAGCTCAGGGGCCCTGCAAATCACAAACCTGCAGAGTTAGAAATGATAACTCTCGCCCACAAAAATATTGAGGGAAGGCAACGAAGAGGATTTGAAAGCAAGGCAGAATTGCAGGAAACAGATTTCAGGAGGTAGATTCGAATCGCCTTTAAAGCACAGGAAAAGCGTCAAAACCTCGACAATGATGCCCTTGGCCAAAAAGGGCGTATGCGTTTTTTCCTGAATATATTCAGGAAAAAACGCATACGCCCTTTTTGGCCAACCAAGCAACCTGGAAAGGCAAATCAGCGCTACAAAGAAGTCTCGCTTCCCATCGGTCAAAAGGGACATGCTGAATAAAGTGTCAATACCAGAAATGCAGGAGAGGCCATGGAGAAATGGGAGCCTTGCTACGCTGATGGGCGGGATGTAAACTGCCAACAGCCACTCTGGAGAAGTGTACGGTGTGTCCTGATATATCTAAAAAACTCGGCTTAGAGAGCATAGGGCACTTCCACTCATGGGCGTCTAATTTGGGAAAACTAAAAATCAGCAAGGCACAGGCACTCCAAAGTTTAGGGTTGCTCTGTGGACAAGAACCTCCACTTCATTCCACCTTAAATATCCCAGGAAAGGGAAAAATGGATAAAGAAGTTGAGGTCCTTAGGTACAATGGAATATCACTCAGCCATGAAATCAACCTCATAAGGCTAGTAGCAGCATGATGAGTGGATTCAGGTACGACGGTTCTAAGTGAAATAAGTCACACAGAAAAAGACACTAATCAGAAGATATCACTTATAGAGGGAATGTAAAAACCGCTACACTTGAACTGAATTACAAAACAGAACAGAGTCACACATTTAGAAAACACACTATGGCTGCGTAACGGGAAAGGTGAGGTGGGGTGATGCCTAAAACAAGGGTTTCAAATTAGCTCAGATACCGTTCCATAAACCCAATATGTAATAGACAAGACCTACTCCTTGCTCAGTGAACTGGACTCAACACCCCCTATTCACCGCCCAAGAATAGATCTGACTAGTAAGAATCTTCAAACCTATGTATTGATATCTCTCCGTAAGTGAGTCAAGTGGGAGTAAAGCGGCATAAACACAGCAGTGAAAAGCAGCTAAACCCCATTAGGAAAATCAATTACTTTTAAAAACCCGTGAAACAAAGACAGTGAAAGAGAGAGAAATTCTTACACAATTCGTTCAGGGGCTGTGATGCCACCTGGATTGACCATATCTAGACCCACAGCTGATTGAGACATAAGGGTGGACACTCTTGGGGCTGAGAAGTTTGGTGAGGTTGGGTGAGCAAACGCAGACCCTTTAAAGTAATACTGCGTGGTACCCATCCCATGGGTCCCAAATCTCCAGGTTCAAGGGCATCTTCCTACATCGAAAACATGCATGAGAAACCCAGAAGATGGTACACCGTGTGATCGGGAAAGGTTTCTAAAACGCACCTCATTTCTCATCTCCTTGTGCTCGGGGTCGCCATTCCAGCCGCTTTACTAGCAATCTCCCTCCTTGGAGAATCAGCACGTTTAACCTCCTGTTCCGTACAGGTTGCAATTTGTCCTGAGGATGAACGGGAAGAGGGGGAACCAATGAGCGACTAGCTCTAGGTGGTGGGACAGGCACAGGTCACTCTATTTTCCCATCAGGAAGAAGAATTAACCACAGGCTCAGCCTGCCGCCCGGAACCAGAATAGGGCCTGAAGCAATCCTACGCTTTTGCGGCCAGCTCCCAAAAAAGCGAGTTGAAAAATGGAGCTCAGGGGCCCTGCAAATCACAAACCTGCAGAGTTAGAAATGATAACTCTCGCCCACAAAAATATTGAGGGAAGGCAACGAAGAGGATTTGAAAGCAAGGCAGAATTGCAGGAAACAGATTTCAGGAGGTAGATTCGAATCGCCTTTAAAGCACAGGAAAAGCGGCAAAACCTCGACAATGATGCCATTGGCCAAAAAGGGCGTATGCGTTTTTTCCTGAATATATTCAGGAAAAAACGCATACGCCCTTTTTGGCCAACCAAGCAACCTGGAAAGGCAAATCAGCGCTACAAAGAAGTCTCGCTTCCCATCGGTCAAAAGGGCCATGCTGAATAAAGTGTCAAAACCAGAAATGCAGGAGAGGCCATGGAGAAATGGGAGCCTTGCTACGCTGATGGGCGGGATGTAAATTGCCGACAGCCACTCTGGAGAAGTGTACGGTGTGTCCTGAAACATCTAAAAAACTCGGCTTAGAGAGCATAGGGCACTTCCACTCATGGGCGTCTAATTTGGGAAAACTAAAAATCAGCAAGGCACAGGCACTCCAAAGTTTAGGGTTGCTCTGTTGACAAGAACCTCCACTTCATTCCAACTTAAATATCCCAGGAAAGAGAAAAATGGATAAAGAAGTTGTGGTCCTTAGGTACAATGGAATATCACTCAGCCATGAAATCAACGTCATAAGGCTAGTAGCAGCATGATGAGTGGATTCAGGTACGACGGTTCTAAGTGAAATAAGTCACACAGAAAAAGACACTAATCAGAAGATATCACTTATAGAGGGAATGTAAAAACCGCTACACTTGAACTGAATTACAAAACAGAACAGAGTCACACATTTAGAAAACACACTATGGCTGCCTAACGGGAAAGGTGAGGTGGGGTGATGCCTAAAACAAGGGTTTCAAATTAGCTCAGATACCGTTCCATAAACCCAATATGTAATAGACAAGACCTACTGCTTGCTCAGTGAACTGGACTCAACACCCCCTATTCACCGCCCAAGAATAGATCTGACTAGTAAGAATCTTCAAACCTATGTATTGATATCTCTCCGTAAGTGAGTCAAGTGGGAGTAAAGCGGCATAAACACAGCAGTGAAAAGCAGCTAAACCCCATTAGGAAAATCAATTACTTTTAAAAACCCGTGAAACAAAGACAGTGAAAGAGAGAGAAATTCTTACAAAATTCGTTCAGGGGCTGTGATGCCACCTGGATTGACCATATCTAGACCCACAGCTGATTGAGACATAAGGGTGGACACTCTTGGGGCTGAGAAGTTTGGTGAGGTTGGGTGAGCAAACGCAGACCCTTTAAAGTAATACTGCGTGGTACCCATCCCATGGGTCCCAAATCTCCAGGTTCAAGGGCATCTTCCTACATCGAAAACATGCATGAGAAACCCAGAAGATGGTACACCGTGTGATCGGGAAAGGTTTCTAAAACGCACCTCATTTCTCATCTCCTTGTGCTCGGGTTCGCCATTCCAACCGCTTTACTAGCAATCTCCCTCCTTGGAGAATCAGCACGTTTAACCTCCTGTTCCGTACAGGTTGCAATTTGTCCTGAGGATGAACGGGAAGAGGGGGAACCAATGAGCGACTAGCTCTAGGTGTTGGGAAAGGCACAGGTCACTCTATTTTCCCATCAGGAAGAAGAATTAACCACAGGCTCAGCCTGCCGCCTGGAACCAGAATAGGGCCTGAAGCAATCCTACGGTTTTGCGGACAGCTCCCAAAAAAGCGAGTTGAAAAATGGAGCTCAGGGGCACTGCAAATCACAAACCTGCAGAGTTAGAAATGATAACTCTCGCCCACAAAAATATTGAGGGAAGGCAACGAAGAGGATTTGAAAGCAAGGCAGAATTGCAGGAAACAGATTTCAGGAGGTAGATTCGAATCGCCTTTAAAGCACAGGAAAAGCGGCAAAACCTCGACAATGATGCCCTTGGCCAAAAAGGGCGTATGCGTTTTTTCCTGAATATATTCAGGAAAAAACGCATACGCCCTTTTTGGCCAACCAAGCAACCTGGAAAGGCAAATCAGCGCTACAAAGAAGTCTCGCTTCCCATCGGTCAAAAGGGTCATGCTGAATAAAGTGTCAATACCAGAAATGCAGGAGAGGCCATGGAGAAATGGGAGCCTTGCTACGCTGATGGGCGGGATGTAAATTGCCAACAGCCACTCTGGAGAAGTGTACGGTGTGTCCTGAAACATCTAAAAAACTCGGCTTAGAGAGCATAGGGCACTTCCACTCATGGGCGTCTAATTTGGGAAAACTAAAAATCAGCAAGGCACAGGCACTCCAAAGTTTAGGGTTGCTCTGTTGACAAGAACCTCCACTTCATTCCACCTTAAATATCCCAGGAAAGAGAAAAATGGATAAAGAAGTTGTGGTCCTTAGGTACAATGGAATATCACTCAGCCATGAAATCAACGTCATAAGGCTAGTAACAGCATGATGAGTGGATTCAGGTACGACGGTTCTAAGTGAAGTAAGTCACACAGAAAAAGACACTAATCATAAGATATCACTTATAGAGGGAAAGTAAAAACCGCTACACTTGAACTGAATTACAAAACAGAACAGAGTCACACATTTAGAAAACACATTATGTCTGCCTAACGGGAAAGGCGAGGTGGGGTGATGCATAAAACAAGGGTTTCAAATTACCTCAGATACCGTTCCATAAACCCAATATGTAATAGACAAGACCTACTCCTTGCTCAGTGAACTGGACTCAACACCCCCTATTCACCGCCCAAGAATAGATCTGACTAGTAAGAATCTTCAAACCTATGTATTGATATCTCTCTGTAAGTGAGTCAAGTGGGAGTAAAGCGGCATAAACACAGCAGTGAAAAGCAGCTAAACCCCATTAGGAAAATCAATTACTTTTAAAAACCCGTGAAACAAAGACAGTGAAAGAGAGAGAAATTCTTACAAAATTCGTTCAGGGGCTGTGATGCCACCTGAATTGACCATATCTAGACCCACAGCTGATTGAGACATAAGGGTGGACACTCTTGGGGCTGAGAAGTTTGGTGAGGTTGGGTGAGCAAACGCAGACCCTTTAAAGTAATACTGCGTGGTACCCATCCCATGGGTCCCAAATCTCCAGGTTCAAGGGAATCTTCCTACATCGAAAACATGCATGAGAAACCCAGAAGATGGTACACCGTGTGATCGGGAAAAGTTTCTAAAACGCACCTCATTTCTCATCTCCTTGTGCTCGGGGTCGCCATTCCAGCCGCTTTACTAGCAATCTCCCTCCTTGGAGAATCAGCACGTTTAACCTCCTGTTCCGTACAGGTTGCAATTTGTCCTGAGGATGAACGGGAAGAGGGGGAACCAATGAGCGACTAGCTCTAGGTGTTGGGAAAGGCACAGGTCACTCTATTTTCCCATCAGGAAGAAGAATTAACCACAGGCTCAGCCTGCCGCCCGGAACCAGAATAGGGCCTTAAGCAATCCTACGCTTTTGCGGCCAGCTCCCAAAAAAGCGAGTTGAAAAATGGAGCTCAGGGGCCCTGCAAATCACAAACCTGCAGAGTTAGAAATGATAACTCTCGCCCACAAAAATATTGAGGGAAGGCAACGAAGAGGATTTGAAAGCAAGGCAGAATTGCAGGAAACAGATTTCAGGAGGTAGATTCGAATCGCCTTTAAAGCACAGGAAAAGCGGCAAAACCTCGACAATGATGCCATTGGCCAAAAAGGGCGTATGCGTTTTTTCCTGAATATATTCAGGAAAAAACGCATACGCCCTTTTTGGCCAACCAAGCAACCTGGAAAGGCAAATCAGCGCTACAAAGAAGTCTCGCTTCCCATCGGTCAAAAGGGCCATGCTGAATAAAGTGTCAAAACCAGAAATGCAGGAGAGGCCATGGAGAAATGGGAGCCTTGCTACGCTGATGGGCGGGATGTAAATTGCCGACAGCCACTCTGGAGAAGTGTACGGTGTGTCCTGAAACATCTAAAAAACTCGGCTTAGAGAGAATAGGGCACTTCCACTCATGGGCGTCTAATTTGGGAAAACTAAAAATCAGCAAGGCACAGGCACTCCAAAGTTTAGGGTTGCTCTGTTGACAAGAACCTCCACTTCATTCCACCTTAAATATCCCAGGAAAGAGAAAAATGGATAAAAAAGTTGTGGTCCTTAGGTACAATGGAATATCACTCAGCCATGAAATCAACGTCATAAGGCTAGTAGCAGCATGATGAGTGGATTCAGGTACGACGGTTCTAAGTGAAATAAGTCACACAGAAAAAGACACTAATCAGAAGATATCACTTATAGAGGGAATGTAAAAACCGCTACACTTGAACTGAATTACAAAACAGAACAGAGTCACACATTTAGAAAACACACTATGGCTGCCTAACGGGAAAGGTGAGGTGGGGTGATGCCTAAAACAAGGGTTTCAAATTAGCTCAGATACCGTTCCATAAACCCAATATGTAATAGACAAGACCTACTGCTTGCTCAGTGAACTGGACTCAACACCCCCTATTCACCGCCCAAGAATAGATCTGACTAGTAAGAATCTTCAAACCTATGTATTGATATCTCTCCGTAAGTGAGTCAAGTGGGAGTAAAGCGGCATAAACACAGCAGTGAAAAGCAGCTAAACCCCATTAGGAAAATCAATTACTTTTAAAAACCCGTGAAACAAAGACAGTGAAAGAGAGAGAAATTCTTACAAAATTCGTTCAGGGGCTGTGATGCCACCTGGATTGACCATATCTAGACCCACAGCTGATTGAGACATAAGGGTGGACACTCTTGGGGCTGAGAAGTTTGGTGAGGTTGGGTGAGCAAACGCAGACCCTTTAAAGTAATACTGCGTGGTACCCATCCCATGGGTCCCAAATCTCCAGGTTCAAGGGCATCTTCCTACATCGAAAACATGCATGAGAAACCCAGAAGATGGTACACCGTGTGATCGGGAAAGGTTTCTAAAACGCACCTCATTTCTCATCTCCTTGTGCTCGGGTTCGCCATTCCAACCGCTTTACTAGCAATCTCCCTCCTTGGAGAATCAGCACGTTTAACCTCCTGTTCCGTACAGGTTGCAATTTGTCCTGAGGATGAACGGGAAGAGGGGGAACCAATGAGCGACTAGCTCTAGGTGTTGGGAAAGGCACAGGTCACTCTATTTTCCCATCAGGAAGAAGAATTAACCACAGGCTCAGCCTGCCGCCTGGAACCAGAATAGGGCCTGAAGCAATCCTACGGTTTTGCGGACAGCTCCCAAAAAAGCGAGTTGAAAAATGGAGCTCAGGGGCACTGCAAATCACAAACCTGCAGAGTTAGAAATGATAACTCTCGCCCACAAAAATATTGAGGGAAGGCAACGAAGAGGATTTGAAAGCAAGGCAGAATTGCAGGAAACAGATTTCAGGAGGTAGATTCGAATCGCCTTTAAAGCACAGGAAAAGCGGCAAAACCTCGACAATGATGCCCTTGGCCAAAAAGGGCGTATGCGTTTTTTCCTGAATATATTCAGGAAAAAACGCATACGCCCTTTTTGGCCAACCAAGCAACCTGGAAAGGCAAATCAGCGCTACAAAGAAGTCTCGCTTCCCATCGGTCAAAAGGGTCATGCTGAATAAAGTGTCAATACCAGAAATGCAGGAGAGGCCATGGAGAAATGGGAGCCTTGCTACGCTGATGGGCGGGATGTAAATTGCCAACAGCCACTCTGGAGAAGTGTACGGTGTGTCCTGAAACATCTAAAAAACTCGGCTTAGAGAGCATAGGGCACTTCCACTCATGGGCGTCTAATTTGGGAAAACTAAAAATCAGCAAGGCACAGGCACTCCAAAGTTTAGGGTTGCTCTGTTGACAAGAACCTCCACTTCATTCCACCTTAAATATCCCAGGAAAGAGAAAAATGGATAAAGAAGTTGTGGTCCTTAGGTACAATGGAATATCACTCAGCCATGAAATCAACGTCATAAGGCTAGTAACAGCATGATGAGTGGATTCAGGTACGACGGTTCTAAGTGAAGTAAGTCACACAGAAAAAGACACTAATCATAAGATATCACTTATAGAGGGAAAGTAAAAACCGCTACACTTGAACTGAATTACAAAACAGAACAGAGTCACACATTTAGAAAACACATTATGTCTGCCTAACGGGAAAGGCGAGGTGGGGTGATGCATAAAACAAGGGTTTCAAATTACCTCAGATACCGTTCCATAAACCCAATATGTAATAGACAAGACCTACTCCTTGCTCAGTGAACTGGACTCAACACCCCCTATTCACCGCCCAAGAATAGATCTGACTAGTAAGAATCTTCAAACCTATGTATTGATATCTCTCTGTAAGTGAGTCAAGTGGGAGTAAAGCGGCATAAACACAGCAGTGAAAAGCAGCTAAACCCCATTAGGAAAATCAATTACTTTTAAAAACCCGTGAAACAAAGACAGTGAAAGAGAGAGAAATTCTTACAAAATTCGTTCAGGGGCTGTGATGCCACCTGAATTGACCATATCTAGACCCACAGCTGATTGAGACATAAGGGTGGACACTCTTGGGGCTGAGAGGTTTGGTGAGGTTGGGTGAGCAAACGCAGACCCTTTAAAGTAATACTGCGTGGTACCCATCCCATGGGTCCCAAATCTCCAGGTTCAAGGGAATCTTCCTACATCGAAAACATGCATGAGAAACCCAGAAGATGGTACACCGTGTGATCGGGAAAAGTTTCTAAAACGCACCTCATTTCTCATCTCCTTGTGCTCGGGGTCGCCATTCCAGCCGCTTTACTAGCAATCTCCCTCCTTGGAGAATCAGCACGTTTAACCTCCTGTTCCGTACAGGTTGCAATTTGTCCTGAGGATGAACGGGAAGAGGGGGAACCAATGAGCGACTAGCTCTAGGTGTTGGGAAAGGCACAGGTCACTCTATTTTCCCATCAGGAAGAAGAATTAACCACAGGCTCAGCCTGCCGCCCGGAACCAGAATAGGGCCTTAAGCAATCCTACGCTTTTGCGGCCAGCTCCCAAAAAAGCGAGTTGAAAAATGGAGCTCAGGGGCCCTGCAAATCACAAACCTGCAGAGTTAGAAATGATAACTCTCGCCCACAAAAATATTGAGGGAAGGCAACGAAGAGGATTTGAAAGCAAGGCAGAATTGCAGGAAACAGATTTCAGGAGGTAGATTCGAATCGCCTTTAAAGCACAGGAAAAGCGGCAAAACCTCGACAATGATGCCATTGGCCAAAAAGGGCGTATGCGTTTTTTCCTGAATATATTCAGGAAAAAACGCATACGCCCTTTTTGGCCAACCAAGCAACCTGGAAAGGCAAATCAGCGCTACAAAGAAGTCTCGCTTCCCATCGGTCAAAAGGGCCATGCTGAATAAAGTGTCAAAACCAGAAATGCAGGAGAGGCCATGGAGAAATGGGAGCCTTGCTACGCTGATGGGCGGGATGTAAATTGCCGACAGCCACTCTGGAGAAGTGTACGGTGTGTCCTGAAACATCTAAAAAACTCGGCTTAGAGAGCATAGGGCACTTCCACTCATGGGCGTCTAATTTGGGAAAACTAAAAATCAGCAAGGCACAGGCACTCCAAAGTTTAGGGTTGCTCTGTTGACAAGAACCTCCACTTCATTCCACCTTAAATATCCCAGGAAAGAGAAAAATGGATAAAAAAGTTGTGGTCCTTAGGTACAATGGAATATCACTCAGCCATGAAATCAACGTCATAAGGCTAGTAGCAGCATGATGAGTGGATTCAGGTACGACGGTTCTAAGTGAAATAAGTCACACAGAAAAAGACACTAATCAGAAGATATCACTTATAGAGGGAATGTAAAAACCGCTACACTTGAACTGAATTACAAAACAGAACAGAGTCACACATTTAGAAAACACACTATGGCTGCCTAACGGGAAAGGTGAGGTGGGGTGATGCCTAAAACAAGGGTTTCAAATTAGCTCAGATACCGTTCCATAAACCCAATATGTAATAGACAAGACCTACTGCTTGCTCAGTGAACTGGACTCAACACCCCCTATTCACCGCCCAAGAATAGATCTGACTAGTAAGAATCTTCAAACCTATGTATTGATATCTCTCCGTAAGTGAGTCAAGTGGGAGTAAAGCGGCATAAACACAGCAGTGAAAAGCAGCTAAACCCCATTAGGAAAATCAATTACTTTTAAAAACCCGTGAAACAAAGACAGTGAAAGAGAGAGAAATTCTTACAAAATTCGTTCAGGGGCTGTGATGCCACCTGGATTGACCATATCTAGACCCACAGCAGATTGAGACATAAGGGTGGACACTCTTGGGGCTGAGAAGTTTGGTGAGGTTGGGTGAGCAAACGCAGACCCTTTAAAGTAATACTGCGTGGTACCCATCCCATGGGTCCCAAATCTCCAGGTTCAAGGGCATCTTCCTACATCGAAAACATGCATGAGAAACCCAGAAGATGGTACACCGTGTGATCGGGAAAGGTTTCTAAAACGCACCTCATTTCTCATCTCCTTGTGCTCGGGGTCGCCATTCCAGCCGCTTTACTAGCAATCTCCCTCCTTGGAGAATCAGCACGTTTAACCTCCTGTTCCGTACAGGTTGCAATTTGTCCTGAGGATGAACGGGAAGAGGGGGAACCAATGAGCGACTAGCTCTAGGTGGTGGGACAGGCACAGGTCACTCTATTTTCCCATCAGGAAGAAGAATTAACCACAGGCTCAGCCTGCCGCCCGGAACCAGAATAGGGCCTGAAGCAATCCTACGCTTTTGCGGCCAGCTCCCAAAAAAGCGAGTTGAAAAATGGAGCTCAGGGGCCCTGCAAATCACAAACCTGCAGAGTTAGAAATGATAACTCTCGCCCACAAAAATATTGAGGGAAGGCAACGAAGAGGATTTGAAAGCAAGGCAGAATTGCAGGAAACAGATTTCAGGAGGTAGATTCGAATCGCCTTTAAAGCACAGGAAAAGCGGCAAAACCTCGACAATGATGCCCTTGGCCAAAAAGGGCGTATGCGTTTTTTCCTGAATATATTCAGGAAAAAACGCATACGCCCTTTTTGGCCAACCAAGCAACCTGGAAAGGCAAATCAGCGCTACAAAGAAGTCTCGCTTCCCATCGGTCAAAAGGGACATGCTGAATAAAGTGTCAATACCAGAAATGCAGGAGAGGCCATGGAGAAATGGGAGCCTTGCTACGCTGATGGGCGGGATGTAAATTGCCAACAGCCACTCTGGAGAAGTGTACGGTGTGTCCTGAAACATCTAAAAAACTCGGCTTAGAGAGCATAGGGCACTTCCACTCATGGGCGTCTAATTTGGGAAAACTAAAAATCAGCAAGGCACAGGCACTCCAAAGTTTAGGGTTGCTCTGTGGACAAGAACCTCCACTTCATTCCACCTTAAATATCCCAGGAAAGAGAAAAATGGATAAAGAAGTTGTGGTCCTTAGGTACAATGGAATATCACTCAGCCATGAAATCAACCTCATAAGGCTAGTAGCAGCATGATGAGTGGATTCAGGTACGACGGTTCTAAGTGAAATAAGTCACACAGAAAAAGACACTAATCAGAAGATATCACTTATAGAGGGAATGTAAAAACCGCTACACTTGAACTGAATTACAAAACAGAACAGAGTCACACATTTAGAAAACACACTATGGCTGCCTAACGGGAAAGGTGAGGTGGGGTGATGCCTAAAACAAGGGTTTCAAATTAGCTCAGATACCGTTCCATAAACCCAATATGTAATAGACAAGACCTACTCCTTGCTCAGTGAACTGGACTCAACACCCCCTATTCACCGCCCAAGAATAGATCTGACTAGTAAGAATCTTCAAACCTATGTATTGATATCTCTCCGTAAGTGAGTCAAGTGGGAGTAAAGCGGCATAAACACAGCAGTGAAAAGCAGCTAAACCCCATTAGGAAAATCAATTACTTTTAAAAACCCGTGAAACAAAGACAGTGAAAGAGAGAGAAATTCTTACAAAATTCGTTCAGGGGCTGTGATGCCACCTGGATTGACCATATCTAGACCCACAGCTGATTGAGACATAAGGGTGGACACTCTTGGGGCTGAGAGGTTTGGTGAGGTTGGGTGAGCAAACGCAGACCCTTTAAAGTAATACTGCGTGGTACCCATCCCATGGGTCCCAAATCTCGAGGTTCAAGGGCATCTTCCTACATCGAAAACATGCATGAGAAGCCCAGAAGATGGTACACCGTGTGATCGGGAAAGGTTTCTAAAACGCACCTCATTTCTCATCTCCTTGTGCTCGGGTTCGCCATTCCAACCGCTTTACTAGCAATCTCCCTCCTTGGAGAATCAGCACGTTTAACCTCCTGTTCCGTACAGGTTGCAATTTGTCCTGAGGATGAACGGGAAGAGGGGGAACCAATGAGCGACTAGCTCTAGGTGTTGGGAAAGGCACAGGTCACTCTATTTTCCCATCAGGAGGAAGAATTAACCACAGGCTCAGCCTGCCACCCGGAACCAAAATAGGGCCTGAAGCAATCCTACGCTTTTGCGGCCAGCTCCCAAAAAAGCGAGTTGAAAAATGGAGCTCAGGGGCCCTGCAAATCACAAACCTGCAGAGTTAGAAATGATAACTCTCGCCCACAAAAATATTGAGGGAAGGCAACGAAGAGGATTTGAAAGCAAGGCAGAATTGCAGGAAACAGATTTCAGGAGGTAGATTCGAATCGCCTTTAAAGCACAGGAAAAGCGGCAAAACCTCGACAATGATGCCATTGGCCAAAAAGGGCGTATGCGTTTTTTCCTGAATATATTCAGGAAAAAACGCATACGCCCTTTTTGGCCAACCAAGCAACCTGGAAAGGCAAATCAGCGCTACAAAGAAGTCTCGCTTCCCATCGGTCAAAAGGGCCATGCTGAATAAAGTGTCAAAACCAGAAATGCAGGAGAGGCCATGGAGAAATGGGAGCCTTGCTACGCTGATGGGCGGGATGTAAATTGCCGACAGCCACTCTGGAGAAGTGTACGGTGTGTCCTGAAACATCTAAAAAACTCGGCTTAGAGAGAATAGGGCACTTCCACTCATGGGCGTCTAATTTGGGAAAACTAAAAATCAGCAAGGCACAGGCACTCCAAAGTTTAGGGTTGCTCTGTTGACAAGAACCTCCACTTCATTCCACCTTAAATATCCCAGGAAAGAGAAAAATGGATAAAAAAGTTGTGGTCCTTAGGTACAATGGAATATCACTCAGCCATGAAATCAACGTCATAAGGCTAGTAGCAGCATGATGAGTGGATTCAGGTACGACGGTTCTAAGTGAAATAAGTCACACAGAAAAAGACACTAATCAGAAGATATCACTTATAGAGGGAATGTAAAAACCGCTACACTTGAACTGAATTACAAAACAGAACAGAGTCACACATTTAGAAAACACACTATGGCTGCCTAACGGGAAAGGTGAGGTGGGGTGATGCCTAAAACAAGGGTTTCAAATTAGCTCAGATACCGTTCCATAAACCCAATATGTAATAGACAAGACCTACTGCTTGCTCAGTGAACTGGACTCAACACCCCCTATTCACCACCCAAGAATAGATCTGACTAGTAAGAATCTTCAAACCTATGTATTGATATCTCTCCGTAAGTGAGTCAAGTGGGAGTAAAGCGGCATAAACACAGCAGTGAAAAGCAGCTAAACCCCATTAGGAAAATCAATTACTTTTAAAAACCCGTGAAACAAAGACAGTGAAAGAGAGAGAAATTCTTACAAAATTCGTTCAGGGGCTGTGATGCCACCTGGATTGACCATATCTAGACCCACAGCTGATTGAGACATAAGGGTGGACACTCTTGGGGCTGAGAGGTTTGGTGAGGTTGGGTGAGCAAACGCAGACCCTTTAAAGTAATACTGCGTGGTACCCATCCCATGGGTCCCAAATCTCGAAGTTCAAGGGCATCTTCCTACATCGAAAACATGCATGAGAAGCCCAGAAGATGGTACACCGTGTGATCGGGAAAGGTTTCTAAAACGCACCTCATTTCTCATCTCCTTGTGCTCGGGTTCGCCATTCCAACCGCTTTACTAGCAATCTCCCTCCTTGGAGAATCAGCACGTTTAACCTCCTGTTCCGTACAGGTTGCAATTTGTCCTGAGGATGAACGGGAAGAGGGGGAACCAATGAGCGACTAGCTCTAGGTGTTGGGAAAGGCACAGGTCACTCTATTTTCCCATCAGGAGGAAGAATTAACCACAGGCTCAGCCTGCCGCCCGGAACCAGAATAGGGCCTGAAGCAATCCTACGCTTTTGCGGCCAGCTCCCAAAAAAGCGAGTTGAAAAATGGAGCTCAGGGGCACTGCAAATCACAAACCTGCAGAGTTAGAAATGATAACTCTCGCCCACAAAAATATTGAGGGAAGGCAACGAAGAGGATTTGAAAGCAAGGCAGAATTGCAGGAAACAGATTTCAGGAGGTAGATTCGAATCGCCTTTAAAGCACAGGAAAAGCGGCAAAACCTCGACAATGATGCCCTTGGCCAAAAAGGGCGTATGCGTTTTTTCCTGAATATATTCAGGAAAAAACGCATACGCCCTTTTTGGCCAACCAAGCAACCTGGAAAGGCAAATCAGCGCTACAAAGAAGTCTCGCTTCCCATCGGTCAAAAGGGACATGCTGAATAAAGTGTCAATACCAGAAATGCAGGAGAGGCCATGGAGAAATGGGAGCCTTGCTACGCTGATGGGCGGGATGTAAATTGCCAACAGCCACTCTGGAGAAGTGTACGGTGTGTCCTGAAACATCTAAAAAACTCGGCTTAGAGAGCATAGGGCACTTCCACTCATGGGCGTCTAATTTGGGAAAACTAAAAATCAGCAAGGCACAGGCACTCCAAAGTTTAGGGTTGCTCTGTGGACAAGAACCTCCACTTCATTCCACCTTAAATATCCCAGGAAAGAGAAAAATGGATAAAGAAGTTGTGGTCCTTAGGTACAATGGAATATCACTCAGCCATGAAATCAACCTCATAAGGCTAGTAGCAGCATGATGAGTGGATTCAGGTACGACGGTTCTAAGTGAAATAAGTCACACAGAAAAAGACACTAATCAGAAGATATCACTTATAGAGGGAATGTAAAAACCGCTACACTTGAACTGAATTACAAAACAGAACAGAGTCACACATTTAGAAAACACACTATGGCTGCCTAACGGGAAAGGTGAGGTGGGGTGATGCCTAAAACAAGGGTTTCAAATTAGCTCAGATACCGTTCCATAAACCCAATATGTAATAGACAAGACCTACTGCTTGCTCAGTGAACTGGACTCAACACCCCCTATTCACCGCCCAAGAATAGATCTGACTAGTAAGAATCTTCAAACCTATGTATTGATATCTCTCCGTAAGTGAGTCAAGTGGGAGTAAAGCGGCATAAACACAGCAGTGAAAAGCAGCTAAACCCCATTAGGAAAATCAATTACTTTTAAAAACCCGTGAAACAAAGACAGTGAAAGAGAGAGAAATTCTTACAAAATTCGTTCAGGGGCTGTGATGCCACCTGGATTGACCATATCTAGACCCACAGCAGATTGAGACATAAGGGTGGACACTCTTGGGGCTGAGAAGTTTGGTGAGGTTGGGTGAGCAAACGCAGACCCTTTAAAGTAATACTGCGTGGTACCCATCCCATGGGTCCCAAATCTCCAGGTTCAAGGGCATCTTCCTACATCGAAAACATGCATGAGAAACCCAGAAGATGGTACACCGTGTGATCGGGAAAGGTTTCTAAAACGCACCTCATTTCTCATCTCCTTGTGCTCGGGTTCGCCATTCCAGCCGCTTTACTAGCAATCTCCCTCCTTGGAGAATCAGCACGTTTAACCTCCTGTTCCGTACAGGTTGCAATTTGTCCTGAGGATGAACGGGAAGAGGGGGAACCAATGAGCGACTAGCTCTAGGTGGTGGGACAGGCACAGGTCACTCTATTTTCCCATCAGGAAGAAGAATTAACCACAGGCTCAGCCTGCCGCCCGGAACCAGAATAGGGCCTGAAGCAATCCTACGCTTTTGCGGCCAGCTCCCAAAAAAGCGAGTTGAAAAATGGAGCTCAGGGGCCCTGCAAATCACAAACCTGCAGAGTTAGAAATGATAACTCTCGCCCACAAAAATATTGAGGGAAGGCAACGAAGAGGATTTGAAAGCAAGGCAGAATTGCAGGAAACAGATTTCAGGAGGTAGATTCGAATCGCCTTTAAAGCACAGGAAAAGCGGCAAAACCTCGACAATGATGCCCTTGGCCAAAAAGGGCGTATGCGTTTTTTCCTGAATATATTCAGGAAAAAACGCATACGCCCTTTTTGGCCAACCAAGCAACCTGGAAAGGCAAATCAGCGCTACAAAGAAGTCTCGCTTCCCATCGGTCAAAAGGGACATGCTGAATAAAGTGTCAATACCAGAAATGCAGGAGAGGCCATGGAGAAATGGGAGCCTTGCTACGCTGATGGGCGGGATGTAAATTGCCAACAGCCACTCTGGAGAAGTGTACGGTGTGTCCTGAAACATCTAAAAAACTCGGCTTAGAGAGCATAGGGCACTTCCACTCATGGGCGTCTAATTTGGGAAAACTAAAAATCAGCAAGGCACAGGCACTCCAAAGTTTAGGGTTGCTCTGTGGACAAGAACCTCCACTTCATTCCACCTTAAATATCCCAGGAAAGAGAAAAATGGATAAAGAAGTTGTGGTCCTTAGGTACAATGGAATATCACTCAGCCATGAAATCAACGTCATAAGGCTAGTAGCAGCATGATGAGTGGATTCAGGTACGACGGTTCTAAGTGAAATAAGTCACACAGAAAAAGACACTAATCAGAAGATATCACTTATAGAGGGAATGTAAAAACCGCTACACTTGAACTGAATTACAAAACAGAACAGAGTCACACATTTAGAAAACACACTATGGCTGCCTAACGGGAAAGGTGAGGTGGGGTGATGCCTAAAACAAGGGTTTCAAATTAGCTCAGATACCGTTCCATAAACCCAATATGTAATAGACAAGACCTACTCCTTGCTCAGTGAACTGGACTCAACACCCCCTATTCACCGCCCAAGAATAGATCTGACTAGTAAGAATCTTCAAACCTATGTATTGATATCTCTCCGTAAGTGAGTCAAGTGGGAGTAAAGCGGCATAAACACAGCAGTGAAAAGCAGCTAAACCCCATTAGGAAAATCAATTACTTTTAAAAACCCGTGAAACAAAGACAGTGAAAGAGAGAGAAATTCTTACAAAATTCGTTCAGGGGCTGTGATGCCACCTGGATTGACCATATCTAGACCCACAGCTGATTGAGACATAAGGGTGGACACTCTTGGGGCTGAGAGGTTTGGTGAGGTTGGGTGAGCAAACACAGACCCTTTAAAGTAATACTGCGTGGTACCCATCCCATGGGTCCCAAATCTCGAGGTTCAAGGGCATCTTCCTACATCGAAAACATGCATGAGAAGCCCAGAAGATGGTACACCGTGTGATCGGGAAAGGTTTCTAAAACGCACCTCATTTCTCATCTCCTTGTGCTCGGGTTCGCCATTCCAACCGCTTTACTAGCAATCTCCCTCCTTGGAGAATCAGCACGTTTAACCTCCTGTTCCGTACAGGTTGCAATTTGTCCTGAGGATGAACGGGAAGAGGGGGAACCAATGAGCGACTAGCTCTAGGTGTTGGGAAAGGCACAGGTCACTCTATTTTCCCATCAGGAGGAAGAATTAACCACAGGCTCAGCCTGCCGCCCGGAACCAAAATAGGGCCTGAAGCAATCCTACGCTTTTGCGGCCAGCTCCCAAAAAAGCGAGTTGAAAAATGGAGCTCAGGGGCCCTGCAAATCACAAACCTGCAGAGTTAGAAATGATAACTCTCGCCCACAAAAATATTGAGGGAAGGCAACGAAGAGGATTTGAAAGCAAGGCAGAATTGCAGGAAACAGATTTCAGGAGGTAGATTCGAATCGCCTTTAAAGCACAGTAAAAGCGGCAAAACCTCGACAATGATGCCCTTGGCCAAAAAGGGCGTATGCGTTTTTTCCTGAATATATTCAGGAAAAAACGCATACGCCCTTTTTGGCCAACCAAGCAACCTGGAAAGGCAAATCAGCGCTACAAAGAAGTCTCGCTTCCCATCGGTCAAAAGGGACATGCTGAATAAAGTGTCAATACCAGAAATGCAGGAGAGGCCATGGAGAAATGGGAGCCTTGCTACGCTGATGGGCGGGATGTAAATTGCCAACAGCCACTCTGGAGAAGTGTACGGTGTGTCCTGAAATATCTAAAAAACTCGGCTTAGAGAGCATAGGGCACTTCCACTCATGGGCGTCTAATTTGGGAAAACTAAAAATCAGCAAGGCACAGGCACTCCAAAGTTTAGGGTTGCTCTGTGGACAAGAACCTCCACTTCATTCCACCTTAAATATCCCAGGAAAGATAAAAATGGATAAAGAAGTTGTGGTCCTTAGGTACAATGGAATATCACTCAGCCATGAAATCAACGTCATAAGGCTAGTAGCAGCATGATGAGTGGATTCAGGTACGACGGTTCTAAGTGAAATAAGTCACACAGAAAAAGACACTAATCAGAAGATATCACTTATAGAGGGAATGTAAAAACCGCTACACTTGAACAGAATTACAAAACAGAACAGAGTCACACATTTAGAAAACACACTATGGCTGCCTAACGGGAAAGGCGAGGTGGGGTGATGCCTAAAACAAGGGTTTCAAATTAGTTCAGATACCGTTCCATAAACCCAATATGTAATAGACAAGACCTACTCCTTGCTCAGTGAACTGGACTCAACACCCCCTATTCACCGCCCAAGAATAGATCTGACTAGTAAGAATCTTCAAACCTATGTATTGATATCTCTCCGTAAGTGAGTCAAGTGGGAGTAAAGCGGCATAAACACAGCAGTGAAAAGCAGCTAAACCCCATTAGGAAAATCAATTACTTTTAAAAACCCGTGAAACAAAGACAGTGAAAGAGAGAGAAATTCTTACAAAATTCGTTCAGGGGCTGTGATGCCACCTGGATTGACCATATCTAGACCCACAGCTGATTGAGACATAAGGGTGGACACTCTTGGGGCTGAGAGGTTTGGTGAGGTTGGGTGAGCAAACGCAGACCCTTTAAAGTAGTACTGCGTGGTACCCATCCCATGGGTCCCAAATCTCCAGGTTCAAGGGCATCTTCCTACATCGAAAACATGCATGAGAAGCCCAGAAGATGGTACACCGTGTGATCGGGAAAGGTTTCTAAAACGCACCTCATTTCTCATCTCCTTGTGCTCGGGTTCGCCATTCCAGCCGCTTTACTAGCAATCTCCCTCCTTGGAGAATCAGCACGTTTAACCTCCTGTTCCGTACAGGTTGCAATTTGTCTTGAGGATGAACGGGAAGAGGGGGAACCAATGAGCGACTAGCTCTAGGTGTTGGGAAAGGCACAGGTCACTCTATTTTCCCATCAGGAAGAAGAATTAACCACAGGCTCAGCCTGCCGCCCGGAACCAGAATAGGGCCTGAAGCAATCCTACGCTTTTGCGGCCAGCTCCCAAAAAAGCGAGTTGAAAAATGGAGCTCAGGGGCACTGCAAATCACAAACCTGCAGAGTTAGAAATGATAACTCTCGCCCACAAAAATATTGAGGGAAGGCAACGAAGAGGATTTGAAAGCAAGGCAGAATTGCAGGAAACACATTTCAGGAGGTAGATTCGAATCGCCTTTAAAGCACATGAAAAGCGGCAAAACCTCGACAATGATGCCCTTGGCAAAAAAAGGCGTATGCGTTTTTTCCTGAATATATTCAGGAAAAAACGCATACGCCCTTTTTGGCCAACCAAGCAACCTGGAAAGGCAAATCAGCGCTACAAAGAAGTCTCGCTTCCCATCGGTCAAAAGGGCCATGCTGAATAAAGTGTCAAAACCAGAAATGCAGGAGAGGCCATGGAGAAATGGGAGCCTTGCTACGCTGATGGGCGGGAGGTAAATTGCCAACAGCCACTCTGGAGAAGTGTACGGTGTGTCCTGAAATATCTAAAAAACTCGGCTTAGAGAGCATAGGGCACTTCCACTCATGGGCGTCTAATTTGGGAAAACTAAAAATCAGCAAGGCACAGGCACTCCAAAGTTTAGGGTTGCTCTGTTGACAAGAACCTCCACTTCATTCCACCTTAAATATCCCAGGAAAGAGAAAAATGGATAAAGAAGTTGTGGTCCTTAGGTACAATGGAATATCACTCAGCCATGAAATCAACGTCATAAGGCTAGTAACAGCATGATGAGTGGATTCAGGTACGACGGTTCTAAGTGAAATAAGTCACACAGAAAAAGACACTAATCAGAAGATATCACTTATAGAGGGAATGTAAAAACCGCTACACTTGAACTGAATTACAAAACAGAACAGAGTCACACATTTAGAAAACACACTATGGCTGCCTAACGGGAAAGGTGAGGTGGGGTGATGCCTAAAACAAGGGTTTCAAATTAGCTCAGATACCGTTCCATAAACCCAATATGTAATAGACAAGACCTACTGCTTGCTCAGTGAACTGGACTCAACACCCCCTATTCACCGCCCAAGAATAGATCTGACTAGTAAGAATCTTCAAACCTATGTATTGATATCTCTCCGTAAGTGAGTCAAGTGGGAGTAAAGCGGCATAAACACAGCAGTGAAAAGCAGCTAAACCCCATTAGGAAAATCAATTACTTTTAAAAACCCGTGAAACAAAGACAGTGAAAGAGAGAGAAATTCTTACAAAATTCGTTCAGGGGCTGTGATGCCACCTGGATTGACCATATCTAGACCCACAGCAGATTGAGACATAAGGGTGGACACTCTTGGGGCTGAGAAGTTTGGTGAGGTTGGGTGAGCAAACGCAGACCCTTTAAAGTAATACTGCGTGGTACCCATCCCATGGGTCCCAAATCTCGAGGTTCAAGGGCATCTTCCTACATCGAAAACATGCATGAGAAACCCAGAAGATGGTACACCGTGTGATCGGGAAAGGTTTCTAAAACGCACCTCATTTCTCATCTCCTTGTGCTCGGGGTCGCCATTCCAGCCGCTTTACTAGCAATCTCCCTCCTTGGAGAATCAGCACGTTTAACCTCCTGTTCCGTACAGGTTGCAATTTGTCCTGAGGATGAACGGGAAGAGGGGGAACCAATGAGCGACTAGCTCTAGGTGGTGGGACAGGCACAGGTCACTCTATTTTCCCATCAGGAAGAAGAATTAACCACAGGCTCAGCCTGCCGCCCGGAACCAGAATAGGGCCTGAAGCAATCCTACGCTTTTGCGGCCAGCTCCCAAAAAAGCGAGTTGAAAAATGGAGCTCAGGGGCCCTGCAAATCACAAACCTGCAGAGTTAGAAATGATAACTCTCGCCCACAAAAATATTGAGGGAAGGCAACGAAGAGGATTTGAAAGCAAGGCAGAATTGCAGGAAACAGATTTCAGGAGGTAGATTCGAATCGCCTTTAAAGCACAGGAAAAGCGGCAAAACCTCGACAATGATGCCCTTGGCCAAAAAGGGCGTATGCGTTTTTTCCTGAATATATTCAGGAAAAAACGCATACGCCCTTTTTGGCCAACCAAGCAACCTGGAAAGGCAAATCAGCGCTACAAAGAAGTCTCGCTTCCCATCGGTCAAAAGGGACATGCTGAATAAAGTGTCAATACCAGAAATGCAGGAGAGGCCATGGAGAAATGGGAGCCTTGCTACGCTGATGGGCGGGATGTAAATTGCCAACAGCCACTCTGGAGAAGTGTACGGTGTGTCCTGAAACATCTAAAAAACTCGGCTTAGAGAGCATAGGGCACTTCCACTCATGGGCGTCTAATTTGGGAAAACTAAAAATCAGCAAGGCACAGGCACTCCAAAGTTTAGGGTTGCTCTGTGGACAAGAACCTCCACTTCATTCCACCTTAAATATCCCAGGAAAGAGAAAAATGGATAAAGAAGTTGTGGTCCTTAGGTACAATGGAATATCACTCAGCCATGAAATCAACCTCATAAGGCTAGTAGCAGCATGATGAGTGGATTCAGGTACGACGGTTCTAAGTGAAATAAGTCACACAGAAAAAGACACTAATCAGAAGATATCACTTATAGAGGGAATGTAAAAACCGCTACACTTGAACTGAATTACAAAACAGAACAGAGTCACACATTTAGAAAACACACTATGGCTGCCTAACGGGAAAGGTGAGGTGGGGTGATGCCTAAAACAAGGGTTTCAAATTAGCTCAGATACCGTTCCATAAACCCAATATGTAATAGACAAGACCTACTCCTTGCTCAGTGAACTGGACTCAACACCCCCTATTCACCGCCCAAGAATAGATCTGACTAGTAAGAATCTTCAAACCTATGTATTGATATCTCTCCGTAAGTGAGTCAAGTGGGAGTAAAGCGGCATAAACACAGCAGTGAAAAGCAGCTAAACCCCATTAGGAAAATCAATTACTTTTAAAAACCCGTGAAACAAAGACAGTGAAAGAGAGAGAAATTCTTACAAAATTCGTTCAGGGGCTGTGATGCCACCTGGATTGACCATATCTAGACCCACAGCTGATTGAGACATAAGGGTGGACACTCTTGGGGCTGAGAGGTTTGGTGAGGTTGGGTGAGCAAACGCAGACCCTTTAAAGTAATACTGCGTGGTACCCATCCCATGGGTCCCAAATCTCGAGGTTCAAGGGCATCTTCCTACATCGAAAACATGCATGAGAAGCCCAGAAGATGGTACACCGTGTGATCGGGAAAGGTTTCTAAAACGCACCTCATTTCTCATCTCCTTGTGCTCGGGTTCGCCATTCCAACCGCTTTACTAGCAATCTCCCTCCTTGGAGAATCAGCACGTTTAACCTCCTGTTCCGTACAGGTTGCAATTTGTCCTGAGGATGAACGGGAAGAGGGGGAACCAATGAGCGACTAGCTCTAGGTGTTGGGAAAGGCACAGGTCACTCTATTTTCCCATCAGGAGGAAGAATTAACCACAGGCTCAGCCTGCCGCCCGGAACCAAAATAGGGCCTGAAGCAATCCTACGCTTTTGCGGCCAGCTCCCAAAAAAGCGAGTTGAAAAATGGAGCTCAGGGGCCCTGCAAATCACAAACCTGCAGAGTTAGAAATGATAACTCTCGCCCACAAAAATATTGAGGGAAGGCAACGAAGAGGATTTGAAAGCAAGGCAGAATTGCAGGAAACAGATTTCAGGAGGTAGATTCGAATCGCCTTTAAAGCACAGTAAAAGCGGCAAAACCTCGACAATGATGCCCTTGGCCAAAAAGGGCGTATGCGTTTTTTCCTGAATATATTCAGGAAAAAACGCATACGCCCTTTTTGGCCAACCAAGCAACCTGGAAAGGCAAATCAGCGCTACAAAGAAGTCTCGCTTCCCATCGGTCAAAAGGGACATGCTGAATAAAGTGTCAATACCAGAAATGCAGGAGAGGCCATGGAGAAATGGGAGCCTTGCTACGCTGATGGGCGGGATGTAAATTGCCAACAGCCACTCTGGAGAAGTGTACGGTGTGTCCTGAAATATCTAAAAAACTCGGCTTAGAGAGCATAGGGCACTTCCACTCATGGGCGTCTAATTTGGGAAAACTAAAAATCAGCAAGGCACAGGCACTCCAAAGTTTAGGGTTGCTCTGTGGACAAGAACCTCCACTTCATTCCACCTTAAATATCCCAGGAAAGAGAAAAATGGATAAAGAAGTTGTGGTCCTTAGGTACAATGGAATATCACTCAGCCATGAAATCAACGTCATAAGGCTAGTAGCAGCATGATGAGTGGATTCAGGTACGACGGTTCTAAGTGAAATAAGTCACACAGAAAAAGACACTAATCAGAAGATATCACTTATAGAGGGAATGTAAAAACCGCTACACTTGAACAGAATTACAAAACAGAACAGAGTCACACATTTAGAAAACACACTATGGCTGCCTAACGGGAAAGGCGAGGTGGGGTGATGCCTAAAACAAGGGTTTCAAATTAGTTCAGATACCGTTCCATAAACCCAATATGTAATAGACAAGACCTACTCCTTGCTCAGTGAACTGGACTCAACACCCCCTATTCACCGCCCAAGAATAGATCTGACTAGTAAGAATCTTCAAACCTATGTATTGATATCTCTCCGTAAGTGAGTCAAGTGGGAGTAAAGCGGCATAAACACAGCAGTGAAAAGCAGCTAAACCCCATTAGGAAAATCAATTACTTTTAAAAACCCGTGAAACAAAGACAGTGAAAGAGAGAGAAATTCTTACAAAATTCGTTCAGGGGCTGTGATGCCACCTGGATTGACCATATCTAGACCCACAGCTGATTGAGACATAAGGGTGGACACTCTTGGGGCTGAGAGGTTTGGTGAGGTTGGGTGAGCAAACGCAGACCCTTTAAAGTAGTACTGCGTGGTACCCATCCCATGGGTCCCAAATCTCCAGGTTCAAGGGCATCTTCCTACATCGAAAACATGCATGAGAAGCCCAGAAGATGGTACACCGTGTGATCGGGAAAGGTTTCTAAAACGCACCTCATTTCTCATCTCCTTGTGCTCGGGTTCGCCATTCCAGCCGCTTTACTAGCAATCTCCCTCCTTGGAGAATCAGCACGTTTAACCTCCTGTTCCGTACAGGTTGCAATTTGTCCTGAGGATGAACGGGAAGAGGGGGAACCAATGAGCGACTAGCTCTAGGTGTTGGGAAAGGCACAGGTCACTCTATTTTCCCATCAGGAAGAAGAATTAACCACAGGCTCAGCCTGCCGCCCGGAACCAGAATAGGGCCTGAAGCAATCCTACGCTTTTGCGGCCAGCTCCCAAAAAAGCGAGTTGAAAAATGGAGCTCAGGGGCACTGCAAATCACAAACCTGCAGAGTTAGAAATGATAACTCTCGCCCACAAAAATATTGAGGGAAGGCAACGAAGAGGATTTGAAAGCAAGGCAGAATTGCAGGAAACACATTTCAGGAGGTAGATTCGAATCGCCTTTAAAGCACAGGAAAAGCGGCAAAACCTCGACAATGATGCCCTTGGCAAAAAAAGGCGTATGCGTTTTTTCCTGAATATATTCAGGAAAAAACGCATACGCCCTTTTTGGCCAACCAAGCAACCTGGAAAGGCAAATCAGCGCTACAAAGAAGTCTCGCTTCCCATCGGTCAAAAGGGCCATGCTGAATAAAGTGTCAAAACCAGAAATGCAGGAGAGGCCATGGAGAAATGGGAGCCTTGCTACGCTGATGGGCGGGAGGTAAATTGCCAACAGCCACTCTGGAGAAGTGTACGGTGTGTCCTGAAATATCTAAAAAACTCGGCTTAGAGAGCATAGGGCACTTCCACTCATGGGCGTCTAATTTGGGAAAACTAAAAATCAGCAAGGCACAGGCACTCCAAAGTTTAGGGTTGCTCTGTTGACAAGAACCTCCACTTCATTCCACCTTAAATATCCCAGGAAAGAGAAAAATGGATAAAGAAGTTGTGGTCCTTAGGTACAATGGAATATCACTCAGCCATGAAATCAACGTCATAAGGCTAGTAACAGCATGATGAGTGGATTCAGGTACGACGGTTCTAAGTGAAATAAGTCACACAGAAAAAGACACTAATCAGAAGATATCACTTATAGAGGGAATGTAAAAACCGCTACACTTGAACTGAATTACAAAACAGAACAGAGTCACACATTTAGAAAACACACTATGGCTGCCTAACGGGAAAGGTGAGGTGGGGTGATGCCTAAAACAAGGGTTTCAAATTAGCTCAGATACCGTTCCATAAACCCAATATGTAATAGACAAGACCTACTCCTTGCTCAGTGAACTGGACTCAACACCCCCTATTCACCGCCCAAGAATAGATCTGACTATTAAGAATCTTCAAAACTATGTATTGATATCTCTCCGTAAGTGAGTCAAGTGGGAGTAAAGCGGCATAAACACAGCAGTGAAAAGCAGCTAAACCCCATTAGGAAAATCAATTACTTTTAAAAACCCGTGAAACAAAGACAGTGAAAGAGAGAGAAATTCTTACAAAATTCGTTCAGGGGCTGTGATGCCACCTGGATTGACCATATCTAGACCCACAGCTGATTGAGACATAAGGGTGGACACTCTTGGGGCTGAGAGGTTTGGTGAGGTTGGGTGAGCAAACGCAGACCCTTTAAAGTAATACTGCGTGGTACCCATCCCATGGGTCCCAAATCTCGAGGTTCAAGGGCATCTTCCTACATCGAAAACATGCATGAGAAGCCCAGAAGATGGTACACCGTGTGATCGGGAAAGGTTTCTAAAACGCACCTCATTTCTCATCTCCTTGTGCTCGGGTTCGCCATTCCAGCCGCTTTACTAGCAATCTCCCTCCTTGGAGAATCAGCACGTTTAACCTCCTGTTCCGTACAGGTTGCAATTTGTCCTGAGGATGAACGGGAAGAGGGGGAACCAATGAGCGACTAGCTCTAGGTGTTGGGAAAGGCACAGGTCACTCTATTTTCCCATCAGGAAGAAGAATTAACCACAGGCTCAGCCTGCCGCCCGGAACCAGAATAGGGCCTGAAGCAATCCTACGCTTTTGCGGCCAGCTCCCAAAAAAGCGAGTTGAAAAATGGAGCTCAGGGGCACTGCAAATCACAAACCTGCAGAGTTAGAAATGATAACTCTCGCCCACAAAAATATTGAGGGAAGGCAACGAAGAGGATTTGAAAGCAAGGCAGAATTGCAGGAAACACATTTCAGGAGGTAGATTCGAATCGCCTTTAAAGCACAGGAAAAGCGGCAAAACCTCGACAATGATGCCCTTGGCAAAAAAAGGCGTATGCGTTTTTTCCTGAATATATTCAGGAAAAAACGCATACGCCCTTTTTGGCCAACCAAGCAACCTGGAAAGGCAAATCAGCGCTACAAAGAAGTCTCGCTTCCCATCGGTCAAAAGGGCCATGCTGAATAAAGTGTCAAAACCAGAAATGCAGGAGAGGCCATGGAGAAATGGGAGCCTTGCTACGCTGATGGGCGGGAGGTAAATTGCCGACAGCCACTCTGGAGAAGTGTACGGTGTGTCCTGAAATATCTAAAAAACTCGGCTTAGAGAGCATAGGGCACTTCCACTCATGGGCGTCTAATTTGGGAAAACTAAAAATCAGCAAGGCACAGGCACTCCAAAGTTTAGGGTTGCTCTGTTGACAAGAACCTCCACTTCATTCCACCTTAAATATCCCAGGAAAGAGAAAAATGGATAAAGAAGTTGTGGTCCTTAGGTACAATGGAATATCACTCAGCCATGAAATCAACGTCATAAGGCTAGTAACAGCATGATGAGTGGATTCAGGTACGACGGTTCTAAGTGAAATAAGTCACACAGAAAAAGACACTAATCAGAAGATATCACTTATAGAGGGAATGTAAAAACCGCTACACTTGAACTGAATTACAAAACAGAACAGAGTCACACATTTAGAAAACACACTATGGCTGCCTAACGGGAAAGGTGAGGTGGGGTGATGCCTAAAACAAGGGTTTCAAATTAGCTCAGATACCGTTCCATAAACCCAATATGTAATAGACAAGACCTACTCCTTGCTCAGTGAACTGGACTCAACACCCCCTATTCACCGCCCAAGAATAGATCTGACTATTAAGAATCTTCAAAACTATGTATTGATATCTCTCCGTAAGTGAGTCAAGTGGGAGTAAAGCGGCATAAACACAGCAGTGAAAAGCAGCTAAACCCCATTAGGAAAATCAATTACTTTTAAAAACCCGTGAAACAAAGACAGTGAAAGAGAGAGAAATTCTTACAAAATTCGTTCAGGGGCTGTGATGCCACCTGGATTGACCATATCTAGACCCACAGCTGATTGAGACATAAGGGTGGACACTCTTGGGGCTGAGAGGTTTGGTGAGGTTGGGTGAGCAAACGCAGACCCTTTAAAGTAATACTGCGTGGTACCCATCCCATGGGTCCCAAATCTCGAGGTTCAAGGGCATCTTCCTACATCGAAAACATGCATGAGAAGCCCAGAAGATGGTACACCGTGTGATCGGGAAAGGTTTCTAAAACGCACCTCATTTCTCATCTCCTTGTGCTCGGGTTCGCCATTCCAGCCGCTTTACTAGCAATCTCCCTCCTTGGAGAATCAGCACGTTTAACCTCCTGTTCCGTACAGGTTGCAATTTGTCCTGAGGATGAACGGGAAGAGGGGGAACCAATGAGCGACTAGCTCTAGGTGTTGGGAAAGGCACAGGTCACTCTATTTTCCCATCAGGAAGAAGAATTAACCACAGGCTCAGCCTGCCGCCCGGAACCAGAATAGGGCCTGAAGCAATCCTACGCTTTTGCGGCCAGCTCCCAAAAAAGCGAGTTGAAAAATGGAGCTCAGGGGCACTGCAAATCACAAACCTGCAGAGTTAGAAATGATAACTCTCGCCCACAAAAATATTGAGGGAAGGCAACGAAGAGGATTTGAAAGCAAGGCAGAATTGCAGGAAACACATTTCAGGAGGTAGATTCGAATCGCCTTTAAAGCACAGGAAAAGCGGCAAAACCTCGACAATGATGCCCTTGGCAAAAAAAGGCGTATGCGTTTTTTCCTGAATATATTCAGGAAAAAGCGCATACGCCCTTTTTGGCCAACCAAGCAACCTGGAAAGGCAAATCAGCGCTACAAAGAAGTCTCGCTTCCCATCGGTCAAAAGGGCCATGCTGAATAAAGTGTCAAAACCAGAAATGCAGGAGAGGCCATGGAGAAATGGGAGCCTTGCTACGCTGATGGGCGGGATGTAAATTGCCGACAGCCACTCTGGAGAAGTGTACGGTGTGTCCTGAAACATCTAAAAAACTCGGCTTAGAGAGCATAGGGCACTTCCACTCATGGGCGTCTAAGTTGGGAAAACTAAAAATCAGCAAGGCACAGGCACTCCAAAGTTTAGGGTTGCTCTGTTGACAAGAACCTCCACTTCATTCCACCTTAAATATCCCAGGAAAGAGAAAAATGGATAAAGAAGTTGTGGTCCTTAGGTACAATGGAATATCACTCAGCCATGAAATCAACGTCATAAGGCTAGTAGCAGCATGATGAGTGGATTCAGGTACGACGGTTCTAAGTGAAATAAGTCACACAGAAAAAGACACTAATCAGAAGATATCACTTATAGAGGGAATGTAAAAACCGCTACACTTGAACTGAATTACAAAACAGAACAGAGTCACACATTTAGAAAACACACTATGGCTGCCTAACGGGAAAGGTGAGGTGGGGTGATGCCTAAAACAAGGGTTTCAAATTAGCTCAGATACCGTTCCATAAACCCAATATGTAATAGACAAGACCTACTCCTTGCTCAGTGAACTGGACTCAACACCCCCTATTCACCGCCCAAGAATAGATCTGACTATTAAGAATCTTCAAAACTATGTATTGATATCTCTCCGTAAGTGAGTCAAGTGGGAGTAAAGCGGCATAAACACAGCAGTGAAAAGCAGCTAAACCCCATTAGGAAAATCAATTACTTTTAAAAACCCGTGAAACAAAGACAGTGAAAGAGAGAGAAATTCTTACAAAATTCGTTCAGGGGCTGTGATGCCACCTGGATTGACCATATCTAGACCCACAGCTGATTGAGACATAAGGGTGGACACTCTTGGGGCTGAGAGGTTTGGTGAGGTTGGGTGAGCAAACGCAGACCCTTTAAAGTAATACTGCGTGGTACCCATCCCATGGGTCCCAAATCTCGAGGTTCAAGGGCATCTTCCTACATCGAAAACATGCATGAGAAGCCCAGAAGATGGTACACCGTGTGATCGGGAAAGGTTTCTAAAACGCACCTCATTTCTCATCTCCTTGTGCTCGGGTTCGCCATTCCAGCCGCTTTACTAGCAATCTCCCTCCTTGGAGAATCAGCACGTTTAACCTCCTGTTCCGTACAGGTTGCAATTTGTCCTGAGGATGAACGGGAAGAGGGGGAACCAATGAGCGACTAGCTCTAGGTGTTGGGAAAGGCACAGGTCACTCTATTTTCCCATCAGGAAGAAGAATTAACCACAGGCTCAGCCTGCCGCCCGGAACCAGAATAGGGCCTGAAGCAATCCTACGCTTTTGCGGCCAGCTCCCAAAAAAGCGAGTTGAAAAATGGAGCTCAGGGGCACTGCAAATCACAAACCTGCAGAGTTAGAAATGATAACTCTCGCCCACAAAAATATTGAGGGAAGGCAACGAAGAGGATTTGAAAGCAAGGCAGAATTGCAGGAAACACATTTCAGGAGGTAGATTCGAATCGCCTTTAAAGCACAGGAAAAGCGGCAAAACCTCGACAATGATGCCCTTGGCAAAAAAAGGCGTATGCGTTTTTTCCTGAATATATTCAGGAAAAAGCGCATACGCCCTTTTTGGCCAACCAAGCAACCTGGAAAGGCAAATCAGCGCTACAAAGAAGTCTCGCTTCCCATCGGTCAAAAGGGCCATGCTGAATAAAGTGTCAAAACCAGAAATGCAGGAGAGGCCATGGAGAAATGGGAGCCTTGCTACGCTGATGGGCGGGATGTAAATTGCCGACAGCCACTCTGGAGAAGTGTACGGTGTGTCCTGAAACATCTAAAAAACTCGGCTTAGAGAGCATAGGGCACTTCCACTCATGGGCGTCTAAGTTGGGAAAACTAAAAATCAGCAAGGCACAGGCACTGCAAAGTTTAGAGTTGCTCTGTGGACAAGAACCTCCACTTCATTCCACCTTAAATATCCCAGGAAAGAGAAAAATGGATAAAGAAGTTGTGGTCCTTAGGTACAATGGAATATCACTCAGCCATGAAATCAACGTCATAAGGCTAGTAGCAGCATGATGAGTGGATTCAGGTACGACGGTTCTAAGTGAAATAAGTCACACAGAAAAAGACACTAATCAGAAGATATCACTTATAGAGGGAATGTAAAAACCGCTACACTTGAACTGAATTACAAAACAGAACAGAGTCACACATTTAGAAAACACACTATGGCTGCCTAACGGGAAAGGTGAGGTGGGGTGATGCCTAAAACAAGGGTTTCAAATTAGCTCAGATACCGTTCCATAAACCCAATATGTAATAGACAAGACCTACTCCTTGCTCAGTGAACTGGACTCAACACCCCCTATTCACCGCCCAAGAATAGATCTGACTAGTAAGAATCTTCAAACCTATGTATTGATATCTCTCCGTAAGTGAGTCAAGTGGGAGTAAAGCGGCATAAACACAGCAGTGAAAAGCAGCTAAACCCCATTAGGAAAATCAATTACTTTTAAAAACCCGTGAAACAAAGACAGTGAAAGAGAGAGAAATTCTTACAAAATTCGTTCAGGGGCTGTGATGCCACCTGGATTGACCATATCTAGACCCACAGCTGATTGAGACATAAGGGTGGACACTCTTGGGGCTGAGAGGTTTGGTGAGGTTGGGTGAGCAAACGCAGACCCTTTAAAGTAATACTGCGTGGTACCCATCCCATGGGTCCCAAATCTCGAGGTTCAAGGGCATCTTCCTACATCGAAAACATGCATGAGAAGCCCAGAAGATGGTACACCGTGTGATCGGGAAAGGTTTCTAAAACGCACCTCATTTCTCATCTCCTTGTGCTCGGGTTCGCCATTCCAGCCGCTTTACTAGCAATCTCCCTCCTTGGAGAATCAGCACGTTTAACCTCCTGTTCCGTACAGGTTGCAATTTGTCCTGAGGATGAACGGGAAGAGGGGGAACCAATGAGCGACTAGCTCTAGGTGTTGGGAAAGGCACAGGTCACTCTATTTTCCCATCAGGAAGAAGAATTAACCACAGGCTCAGCCTGCCGCCCAGAACCAGAATAGGGACTGAAGCAATCCTACGCTTTTGCGGCCAGCTCCCAAAAAAGCGAGTTGAAAAATGGAGCTCAGGGGCACTGCAAATCACAAACCTGCAGAGTTAGAAATGATAACTCTCGCCCACAAAAATATTGAGGGAAGGCAACGAAGAGGATTTGAAAGAAAGGCAGAATTGCAGGAAACAGATTTCAGGAGGTAGATTCGAATCGCCTTTAAAGCACAGGAAAAGCGGCAAAACCTCGACAATGATGCCCTTGGCCAAAAAAGGCGTATGCGTTTTTTCCTGAATATATTCAGGAAAAAACGCATACGCCCTTTTTGGCCAACCAAGCAACCTGGAAAGGCAAATCAGCGCTACAAAGAAGTCTCGCTTCCCATCGGTCAAAAGGGCCATGCTGAATAAAGTGTCAATACCAGAAATGCAAGAGAGGCCATGGAGAAATGGGAGCCTTGCTACGCTGATGGGCGGGATGTAAATTGCCAACAGCCACTCTGGAGAAGTGTACGGTGTGTCCTGAAACATCTAAAAAACTCGGCTTAGAGAGCATAGGGCACTTCCACTCATGGGCGTCTAATTTGGGAAAACTAAAAATCAGCAAGGCACAGGCACTGCAAAGTTTAGGGTTGCTCTGTTGACAAGAACCTCCACTTCATTCCACCTTAAATATCCCAGGAAAGAGAAAAATGGATAAAGAAGTTGTGGTCCTTAGGTACAATGGAATATCACTCAGCCATGAAATCAACGTCATAAGGCTAGTAGCAGCATGATGAGTGGATTCAGGTACGACGGTTCTAAGTGAAATAAGTCACACAGAAAAAGACACTAATCAGAAGATATCACTTATAGAGGGAATGTAAAAACCGCTACACTTGAACTGAATTACAAAACAGAACAGAGTCACACATTTAGAAAACACACTATGGCTGCCTAACGGGAAAGGTGAGGTGGGGTGATGCCTAAAACAAGGGTTTCAAATTAGCTCAGATACCGTTCCATAAACCCAATATGTAATAGACAAGACCTACTCCTTGCTCAGTGAACTGGACTCAACACCCCCTATTCACCGCCCAAGAATAGATCTGACTAGTAAGAATCTTCAAACCTATGTATTGATATCTCTCCGTAAGTGAGTCAAGTGGGAGTAAAGCGGCATAAACACAGCAGTGAAAAGCAGCTAAACCCCATTAGGAAAATCAATTACTTTTAAAAACCCGTGAAACAAAGACAGTGAAAGAGAGAGAAATTCTTACAAAATTCGTTCAGGGGCTGTGATGCCACCTGGATTGACCATATCTAGACCCGCAGCTGATTGAGACATAAGGGTGGACACTCTTGGGGCTGAGAGATTTGGTGAGGTTGGGTGAGCAAACGCAGACCCTTTAAAGTAATACTGCGTGGTACCCATCCCATGGGTCCCAAATCTCGAGGTTCAAGGGCATCTTCCTACATCGAAAACATGCATGAGAAGCCCAGAAGATGGTACACCGTGTGATCGGGAAAGGTTTCTAAAACGCACCTCATTTCTCATCTCCTTGTGCTCGGGTTCGCCATTCCAGCCGCTTTACTAGCAATCTCCCTCCTTGGAGAATCAGCACGTTTAACCTCCTGTTCCGTACAGGTTGCAATTTGTCCTGAGGATGAACGGGAAGAGGGGGAACCAATGAGCGACTAGCTCTAGGTGTTCGGAAAGGCACAGGTCACTCTATTTTCCCATCAGGAAGAAGAATTAACCACAGGCTCAGCCTGCCGCCCAGAACCAGAATAGGGACTGAAGCAATCCTACGCTTTTGCGGCCAGCTCCCAAAAAAGCGAGTTGAAAAATGGAGCTCAGGGGCACTGCAAATCACAAACCTGCAGAGTTAGAAATGATAACTCTCGCCCACAAAAATATTGAGGGAAGGCAACGAAGAGGATTTGAAAGAAAGGCAGAATTGCAGGAAACAGATTTCAGGAGGTAGATTCGAATCGCCTTTAAAGCACAGGAAAAGCGGCAAAACCTCGACAATGATGCCCTTGGCCAAAAAAGGCGTATGCGTTTTTTCCTGAATATATTCAGGAAAAAACGCATACGCCCTTTTTGGCCAACCAAGCAACCTGGAAAGGCAAATCAGCGCTACAAAGAAGTCTCGCTTCCCATCGGTCAAAAGGGCCATGCTGAATAAAGTGTCAATACCAGAAATGCAAGAGAGGCCATGGAGAAATGGGAGCCTTGCTACGCTGATGGGCGGGATGTAAATTGCCAACAGCCACTCTGGAGAAGTGTACGGTGTGTCCTGAAACATCTAAAAAACTCGGCTTAGAGAGCATAGGGCACTTCCACTCATGGGCGTCTAATTTGGGAAAACTAAAAATCAGCAAGGCACAGGCACTGCAAAGTTTAGGGTTGCTCTGTTGACAAGAACCTCCACTTCATTCCACCTTAAATATCCCAGGAAAGAGAAAAATGGATAAAGAAGTTGTGGTCCTTAGGTACAATGGAATATCACTCAGCCATGAAATCAACGTCATAAGGCTAGTAGCAGCATGATGAGTGGATTCAGGTACGACGGTTCTAAGTGAAATAAGTCACACAGAAAAAGACACTAATCAGAAGATATCACTTATAGAGGGAATGTAAAAACCGCTACACTTGAACTGAATTACAAAACAGAACAGAGTCACACATTTAGAAAACACACTATGGCTGCCTAACGGGAAAGGTGAGGTGGGGTGATGCCTAAAACAAGGGTTTCAAATTAGCTCAGATACCGTTCCATAAACCCAATATGTAATAGACAAGACCTACTCCTTGCTCAGTGAACTGGACTCAACACCCCCTATTCACCGCCCAAGAATAGATCTGACTAGTAAGAATCTTCAAACCTATGTATTGATATCTCTCCGTAAGTGAGTCAAGTGGGAGTAAAGCGGCATAAACACAGCAGTGAAAAGCAGCTAAACCCCATTAGGAAAATCAATTACTTTTAAAAACCCGTGAAACAAAGACAGTGAAAGAGAGAGAAATTCTTACAAAATTCGTTCAGGGGCTGTGATGCCACCTGGATTGACCATATCTAGACCCACAGCTGATTGAGACATAAGGGTGGACACTCTTGGGGCTGAGAGGTTTGGTGAGGTTGGGTGAGCAAACGCAGACCCTTTAAAGTAATACTGCATGGTACCCATCCCATGGGTCCCAAATCTCGAGGTTCAAGGGCATCTTCCTACATCGAAAACATGCATGAGAACCCCAGAAGATGGTACACCGTGTGATCGGGAAAGGTTTCTAAAACGCACCTCATTTCTCATCTCCTTGTGCTCGGGTTCGCCATTCCAGCCGCTTTACTAGCAATCTCCCTCCTTGGAGAATCAGCACGTTTAACCTCCTGTTCCGTACAGGTTGCAATTTGTCCTGAGGATGAACGGGAAGAGGGGGAACCAATGAGCGACTAGCTCTAGGTGTTGGGAAAGGCACAGGTCACTCTATTTTCCCATCAGGAAGAAGAATTAACCACAGGCTCAGCCTGCCGCCCGGAACCAGAATAGGGCCTGAAGCAATCCTACGCTTTTGCGGCCAGCTCCCAAAAAAGCGAGTTGAAAAATGGAGCTCAGGGGCACTGCAAATCACAAACCTGCAGAGTTAGAAATGATAACTCTCGCCCACAAAAATATTGAGGGAAGGCAACGAAGAGGAGTTGAAAGCAAGGCAGAATTGCAGGAAACAGATTTCAGGAGGTAGATTCGAATCGCCTTTAAAGCACAGGAAAAGCGGCAAAACCTCGACAATGATGCCCTTGGCAAAAAAAGGCGTATGCGTTTTTTCCTGAATATATTCAGGAAAAAGCGCATACGCCCTTTTTGGCCAACCAAGCAACCTGGAAAGGCAAATCAGCGCTACAAAGGAGTCTCGCTTCCCATCGGTCAAAAGGGCCATGCTGAATAAAGTGTCAAAACCAGAAATGCAGGAGAGGCCATGGAGAAATGGGAGCCTTGCTACGCTGATGGGCGGGATGTAAATTGCCGACAGCCACTCTGGAGAAGTGTACGGTGTGTCCTGAAACATCTAAAAAACTCGGCTTAGAGAGCATAGGGCACTTCCACTCATGGGCGTCTAAGTTGGGAAAACTAAAAATCAGCAAGGCACAGGCACTGCAAAGTTTAGGGTTGCTCTGTTGACAAGAACCTCCACTTCATTCCACCTTAAATATCCCAGGAAAGAGAAAAATGGATAAAGAAGTTGTGGTCCTTAGGTACAATGGAATATCACTCAGCCATGAAATCAACGTCATAAGGCTAGTAGCAGCATGATGAGTGGATTCAGGTACGACGGTTCTAAGTGAAATAAGTCACACAGAAAAAGACACTAATCAGAAGATATCACTTATAGAGGGAATGTAAAAACCGCTACACTTGAACTGAATTACAAAACAGAACAGAGTCACACATTTAGAAAACACACTATGGCTGCCTAACGGGAAAGGTGAGGTGGGGTGATGCCTAAAACAAGGGTTTCAAATTAGCTCAGATACCGTTCCATAAACCCAATATGTAATAGACAAGACCTACTGCTTGCTCAGTGAACTGGACTCAACACCCCCTATTCACCGCCCAAGAATAGATCTGACTAGTAAGAATCTTCAAACCTATGTATTGATATCTCTCCGTAAGTGAGTCAAGTGGGAGTAAAGCGGCATAAACACAGCAGTGAAAAGCAGCTAAACCCCATTAGGAAAATCAATTACTTTTAAAAACCCGTGAAACAAAGACAGTGAAAGAGAGAGAAATTCTTACAAAATTCGTTCAGGGGCTGTGATGCCACCTGGATTGACCATATCTAGACCCACAGCTGATTGAGACATAAGGGTGGACACTCTTGGGGCTGAGAGGTTTGGTGAGGTTGGGTGAGCAAACACAGACCCTTTAAAGTAATACTGCGTGGTACCCGTCTGATGGGTCCCAAATCTCCAGGTTCAAGGGCATCTTCCTACATCGAAAACATGCATGAGAACCCCAGAAGATGGTACACCGTGTGATCGGGAAAGGTTTCTAAAACGCACCTCATTTCTCATCTCCTTGTGCTCGGGTTCGCCATTCCAGCCGCTTTACTAGCAATCTCCCTCCTTGGAGAATCAGCACGTTTAACCTCCTGTTCCGTACAGGTTGCAATTTGTCCTGAGGATGAACGGGAAGAGGGGGAACCAATGAGCGACTAGCTCTAGGTGTTGGGAAAGGCACAGGTCACTCTATTTTCCCATCAGGAAGAAGAATTAACCACAGGCTCAGCCTGCCGCCCGGAACCAGAATAGGGCCTGAAGCAATCCTACGCTTTTGCGGCCAGCTCCCAAAAAAGCGAGTTGAAAAATGGAGCTCAGGGGCACTGCAAATCACAAACCTGCAGAGTTAGAAATGATAACTCTCGCCCACAAAAATATTGAGGGAAGGCAACGAAGAGGATTTGAAAGCAAGGCAGAATTGCAGGAAACAGATTTCAGGAGGTAGATTCGAATCGCCTTTAAAGCACAGGAAAAGCGGCAAAACCTCGACAATGATGCCCTTGGCAAAAAAAGGCGTATGCGTTTTTTCCTGAATATATTCAGGAAAAAGCGCATACGCCCTTTTTGGCCAACCAAGCAACCTGGAAAGGCAAATCAGCGCTACAAAGAAGTCTCGCTTCCCATCGGTCAAAAGGGCCATGCTGAATAAAGTGTCAAAACCAGAAATGCAGGAGAGGCCATGGAGAAATGGGAGCCTTGCTACGCTGATGGGCGGGATGTAAATTGCCGACAGCCACTCTGGAGAAGTGTACGGTGTGTCCTGAAACATCTAAAAAACTCGGCTTAGAGAGCATAGGGCACCTCCACTCATCGGCGTCTAATTTGGGAAAACTAAAAATCAGCAAGGCACAGGCACTCCAAAGTTTAGGGTTGCTCTGTTGACAAGAACCTCCACTTCATTCCACCTTAAATATCCCAGGAAAGAGAAAAATGGATAAAGAAGTTGTGGTCCTTAGGTACAATGGAATATCACTCAGCCATGAAATCAACGTCATAAGGCTAGTAGCAGCATGATGAGTGGATTCAGGTACGACGGTTCTAAGTGAAGTAAGTCACACAGAAAAAGACACTAATCATAAGATATCACTTATAGAGGGAAAGTAAAAACCACTACACTTGAACTGAATTACAAAACAGAACAGAGTCACACATTTAGAAAACACACTATGGCTGCCTAACGGGAAAGGCGAGGTGGGGTTATGCATAAAACAAGGGTTTCAAATTACCTCAGATACCGTTCCATAAACCCAATATGTAATAGACAAGACCTACTCCTTGCTCAGTGAACTGGACTCAACACCCCCTATTCACCGCCCAAGAATAGATCTGACTAGTAAGAATCTTCAAACCTATGTATTGATATCTCTCTGTAAGTGAGTCAAGTGGGAGTAAAGCGGCATAAACACAGCAGTGAAAAGCAGCTAAACCCCATTAGGAAAATCAATTACTTTTAAAAACCCGTGAAACAAAGACAGTGAAAGAGAGAGAAATTCTTACAAAATTCGTTCAGGGGCTGTGATGCCACCTGGATTGACCATATCTAGACCCACAGCTGATTGAGACATAAGGGTGGACACTCTTGGGGCTGAGAGGTTTGGTGAGGTTGGGTGAGCAAACGCAGACCCTTTAAAGTAATACTGCGTGGTACCCATCCCATGGGTCCCAAATCTCCAGGTTCAAGGGCATCTTCCTACATCGAAAACATGCATGAGAAACCCAGAAGATGGTACACCGTGTGATCGGGAAAGGTTTCTAAAACGCACCTCATTTCTCATCTCCTTGTGCTCGGGGTCGCCATTCCAGCCGCTTTACTAGCAATCTCCCTCCTTGGAGAATCAGCACGTTTAACCTCCTGTTCCGTACAGGTTGCAATTTGTCCTGAGGATGAACGGGAAGAGGGGGAACCAATTAGCGACTAGCTCTAGGTGGTGGGACAGGCACAGGTCACTCTATTTTCCCATCAGGAAGAAGAATTAACCACAGGCTCAGCCTGCCGCCCGGAACCAGAATAGGGCCTGAAGCAATCCTACGCTTTTGCGGCCAGCTCCCAAAAAAGCGAGTTGAAAAATGGAGCTCAGGGGCCCTGCAAATCACAAACCTGCAGAGTTAGAAATGATAACTCTCGCCCACAAAAATATTGAGGGAAGGCAACGAAGAGGATTTGAAAGCAAGGCAGAATTGCAGGAAACAGATTTCAGGAGGTAGATTCGAATCGCCTTTAAAGCACAGGAAAAGCGGCAAAACCTCGACAATGATGCCCTTGGCCAAAAAGGGCGTATGCGTTTTTTCCTGAATATATTCAGGAAAAAACGCATACGCCCTTTTTGGCCAACCAAGCAACCTGGAAAGGCAAATCAGCGCTACAAAGAAGTCTCGCTTCCCATCGGTCAAAAGGGACATGCTGAATAAAGTGTCAATACCAGAAATGCAGGAGAGGCCATGGAGAAATGGGAGCCTTGCTACGCTGATGGGCGGGATGTAAATTGCCAACAGCCACTCTGGAGAAGTGTACGGTGTGTCCTGAAATATCTAAAAAACTCGGCTTAGAGAGCATAGGGCACTTCCACTCATGGGCGTCTAATTTGGGAAAACTAAAAATCAGCAAGGCACAGGCACTCCAAAGTTTAGGGTTGCTCTGTGGACAAGAACCTCCACTTCATTCCACCTTAAATATCCCAGGAAAGAGAAAAATGGATAAAGAAGTTGTGGTCCTTAGGTACAATGGAATATCACTCAGCCATGAAATCAACGTCATAAGGCTAGTAGCAGCATGATGAGTGGATTCAGGTACGACGGTTCTAAGTGAAATAAGTCACACAGAAAAAGACACTAATCAGAAGATATCACTTATAGAGGGAATGTAAAAACCGCTACACTTGAACTGAATTACAAAACAGAACAGAGTCACACATTTAGAAAACACACTATGGCTGCCTAACGGGAAAGGTGAGGTGGGGTGATGCCTAAAACAAGGGTTTCAAATTAGCTCAGATACCGTTCCATAAACCCAATATGTAATAGACAAGACCTACTCCTTGCTCAGTGAACTGGACTCAACACCCCCTATTCACCGCCCAAGAATAGATCTGACTAGTAAGAATCTTCAAACCTATGTATTGATATCTCTCCGTAAGTGAGTCAAGTGGGAGTAAAGCGGCATAAACACAGCAGTGAAAAGCAGCTAAACCCCATTAGGAAAATCAATTACTTTTAAAAACCCGTGAAACAAAGACAGTGAAAGAGAGAGAAATTCTTACAAAATTCGTTCAGGGGCTGTGATGCCACCTGTATTGACCATATCTAGACCCACAGCTGATTGAGACATAAGGGTGGACACTCTTGGGGCTGAGAGGTTTGGTGAGGTTGGGTGAGCAAACGCAGACCCTTTAAAGTAATACTGCGTGGTACCCATCCCATGGGTCCCAAATCTCGAGGTTCAAGGGCATCTTCCTACATCGAAAACATGCATGAGAAGCCCAGAAGATGGTACACCGTGTGATCGGGAAAGGTTTCTAAAACGCACCTCATTTCTCATCTCCTTGTGCTCGGGGTCGCCATTCCAGCCGCTTTACTAGCAATCTCCCTCCTTGGAGAATCAGCACGTTTAACCTCCTGTTCCGTACAGGTTGCAATTTGTCCTGAGGATGAACGGGAAGAGGGGGAACCAATGAGCGACTAGCTCTAGGTGTTGGGAAAGGCACAGGTCACTCTATTTTCCCATCAGGAAGAAGAATTAACCACAGGCTCAGCCTGCCGCCCGGAACCAGAATAGGGACAGAAGCAATCCTACGCTTTTGCGGCCAGCTCCCAAAAAAGCGAGTTGAAAAATGGAGCTCAGGGGCACTGCAAATCACAAACCTGCAGAGTTAGAAATGATAACTCTCGCCCACAAAAATATTGAGGGAAGGCAACGAAGAGGATTTGAAAGCAAGGCAGAATTGCAGGAAACAGATTTCAGGAGGTAGATTCGAATCGCCTTTAAAGCACAGGAAAAGCGGCAAAACCTCGACAATGATGCCCTTGGCAAAAAAAGGCGTATGCGTTTTTTCCTGAATATATTCAGGAAAAAACGCATACGCCCTTTTTGCCCAACCAAGCAACCTGGAAAGGCAAATCAGCGCTACAAAGAAGTCTCGCTTCCCATCGGTCAAAAGCGCCATGCTGAATAAAGTATCAAAACCAGAAATGCAGGAGATGCCATGGAGAAATGGGAGCCTTGCTACGCTGATGGGCGGGATGTAAATTGCCGACAGCCACTCTGGAGAAGTGTACGGTGTGTCCTGAAACATCTAAAAAACTCGGCTTAGAGAGCATAGGGCACTTCCACTCATGGGCGTCTAATTTGGGAAAACTAAAAATCAGCAAGGCACAGGCACTGCAAAGTTTAGGGTTGCTCTGTTGACAAGAACCTCCACTTCATTCCACCTTAAATATCCCAGGAAAGAGAAAAATGGATAAAGAAGTTGTGGTCCTTAGGTACAATGGAATATCACTCAGCCATGAAATCAACGTCATAAGGCTAGTAGCAGCATGATGAGTGGATTCAGGTACGACGGTTCTAAGTGAAATAAGTCACACAGAAAAAGACACTAATCAGAAGATATCACTTATAGAGGGAATGTAAAAACCGCTACACTTGAACTGAATTACAAAACAGAACAGAGTCACACATTTAGAAAACACACTATGGCTGCCTAACGGGAAAGGTAAGGTGGGGTGATGCCTAAAACAAGGGTTTCAAATTAGCTCAGATACCGTTCCATAAACCCAATATGTAATAGACAAGACCTACTGCTTGCTCAGTGAACTGGACTCAACACCCCCTATTCACAGCCCAAGAATAGATCTGACTAGTAAGAATCTTCAAACCTATGTATTGATATCTCTCCGTAAGTGAGTCAAGTGGGAGTAAAGCGGCATAAACACAGCAGTGAAAAGCAGCTAAACCCCATTAGGAAAATCAATTACTTTTAAAAACCCGTGAAACAAAGACAGTGAAAGAGAGAGAAATTCTTACAAAATTCGTTCAGGGGCTGTGATGCCACCTGGATTGACCATATCTAGACCCACAGCTGATTGAGACATAAGGGTGGACACTCTTGGGGCTGAGAGGTTTGGTGAGGTTGGGTGAGCAAACGCAGACCCTTTAAAGTAACACTGCGTGGTACCCGTCTGCTGGGTCCCAAATCTCCAGGTTCAAGGGCATCTTCCTACATCGAAAACATGCATGAGAAACCCAGAAGATGGTACACCGTGTGATCGGGAAAGGTTTCTAAAACGCACCACATTTCTCATCTCCTTGTGCTCGGGTTCGCCATTCCAGCCGCTTTACTAGCAATCTCCCTCCTTGGAGAATCAGCACGTTTAACCTCCTGTTCCGTACAGGTTGCAATTTGTCCTGAGGATGAACGGGAAGAGGGGGAACCAATGAGCGACTAGCTCTAGGTGTTGGGAAAGGCACAGGTCACTCTATTTTCCCATCAGGAAGAAGAATTAACCACAGGCTCAGCCTGCCGCCTGGAACCAGAATAGGGCCTGAAGCAAACCTACGGTTTTGCGGCCAGCTCCCAAAAAAGCGAGTTGAAAAATGGAGCTCAGGGGCACTGCAAATCACAAACCTGCAGAGTTAGAAATGATAACTCTCGCCCACAAAAATATTGAGGGAAGGCAACGAAGAGGATTTGAAAGCAAGGCAGAATTGCAGGAAACAGATTTCAGGAGGTAGATTCGAATCGCCTTTAAAGCACAGGAAAAGTGGCAAAACCTCGACAATGATGCCCTTGGCCAAAAAGGGCGTATGCGTTTTTTCCTGAATATATTCAGGAAAAAACGCATACGCCCTTTTTGGCCAACCAAGCAACCTGGAAAGGCAAATCAGCGCTACAAAGAAGTCTCGCTTCCCATCGGTCAAAAGGGTCATGCTGAATAAAGTGTCAATACCAGAAATGCAGGAGAGGCCATGGAGAAATGGGAGCCTTGCTACGCTGATGGGCGGGATGTAAATTGCCAACAGCCACTCTGGAGAAGTGTACGGTGTGTCCTGAAACATCTAAAAAACTCGGCTTAGAGAGCATAGGGCACTTCCACTCATGGGTGTCTAATTTGGGAAAACTAAAAATCAGCAAGGCACAGGCACTCCAAAGTTTAGGGTTGCTCTGTTGACAAGAACCTCCACTTCATTCCAACTTAAATATCCCAGGAAAGAGAAAAATGGATAAAGAAGTTGTGGTCCTTAGGTACAATGGAATATCACTCAGCCATGAAATCAACGTCATAAGGCTAGTAGCAGCATGATGAGTGGATTCAGGAACGACGGTTCTAAGTGAAATAAGTCACACAGAAAAAGACACTAATCAGAAGATATCACTTATAGAGGGAAAGTAAAAACCGCTACACTTGAACTGAATTACAAAACAGAACAGAGTCACACATTTAGAAAACACACTATGGCTGCCTAACGGGAAAGGCGAGTTGGGGTGATGCATAAAACAAGGGTTTCAAATTAGCTCAGATACCGTTCCATAAACCCAATATGTAATAGACAAGACCTACTCCTTGCTCAGTGAACTGGACTCAACACACCCTATTCACCGCCCAAGAATAGATCTGACTAGTAAGAATCTTCAAACCTATGTATTGATATCTCTCCGTAAATGAGTCAAGTGGGAGTAAAGCGGCATAAACACAGCAGTGAAAAGCAGCTAAACCCCATTAGGAAAATCAATTACTTTTAAAAACCCGTGAAACAAAGACAGTGAAAGAGAGAGAAATTCTTACAAAATTCGTTCAGGGGCTGTGATGCCACCTGGATTGACCATATCTAGACCCACAGCTGATTGAGACATAAGGGTGGACACTCTTGGGGCTGAGAGGATTGGTGAGGTTGGGTGAGCAAACGCAGACCCTTTAAAGTAATACTGCGTGGTACCCATCCCATGGGTCCCAAATCTCGAGGTTCAAGGGCATCTTCCTACATCGAAAACATGCATGAGAAGCCCAGAAGATGGTACACCGTGTGATCGGGAAAGGTTTCTAAAACGCACCTCATTTCTCATCTCCTTGTGCTCGGGTTCGCCATTCCAGCCGCTTTACTAGCAATCTCCCTCCTTGGAGAATCAGCACGTTTAACCTCCTGTTCCGTACAGGTTGCAATTTGTCCTGAGGATGAACGGGAAGAGGGGGAACCAATGAGCGACTAGCTCTAGGTGTTGGGAAAGGCACAGGTCACTCTATTTTCCCATCAGGAAGAAGAATTAACCACAGGCTCAGCCTGCCGCCCGGAACCAGAATAGGGCCTGAAGCAATCCTACGCTTTTGCGGCCAGCTCCCAAAAAAGCGAGTTGAAAAATGGAGCTCAGGGGCACTGCAAATCACAAACCTGCAGAGTTAGAAATGATAACTCTCGCCCACAAAAATATTGAGGGAAGGCAACGAAGAGGATTTGAAAGCAAGGCAGAATTGCAGGAAACAGATTTCAGGAGGTAGATTCGAATCGCCTTTAAAGCACAGGAAAAGCGGCAAAACCTCGACAATGATGCCCTTGGCAAAAAAAGGCGTATGCGTTTTTTCCTGAATATATTCAGGAAAAAACGCATACGCCCTTTTTGCCCAACCAAGCAACCTGGAAAGGCAAATCAGCGCTACAAAGAAGTCTCGCTTCCCATCGGTCAAAAGGGCCATGCTGAATAAAGTGTCAAAACCAGAAATGCAGGAGATGCCATGGAGAAATGGGAGCCTTGCTACGCTGATGGGCGGGATGTAAATTGCCGACAGCCACTCTGGAGAAGTGTACGGTGTGTCCTGAAACATCTAAAAAACTCGGCTTAGAGAGCATAGGGCACTTCCACTCATGGGCGTCTAATTTGGGAAAACTAAAAATCAGCAAGGCACAGGCACTCCAAAGTTTAGGGTTGCTCTGTTGACAAGAACCTCCACTTCATTCCACCTTAAATATCCCAGGAAAGAGAAAAATGGATAAAGAAGTTGTGGTCCTTAGGTACAATGGAATATCACTCAGCCATGAAATCAACGTCATAAGGCTAGTAGCAGCATGATGAGTGGATTCAGGTACGACGGTTCTAAGTGAAATAAGTCACACAGAAAAAGACACTAATCAGAAGATATCACTTATAGAGGGAATGTAAAAACCGCTACACTTGAACTGAATTACAAAACAGAACAGAGTCACACATTTGGAAAACACACTATGGCTGCCTAACGGGAAAGGTGAGGTGGGGTGATGCCTAAAACAAGGGTTTCAAATTAGCTCAGATACCGTTCCATAAACCCAATATGTAATAGACAAGACCTACTGCTTGCTCAGTGAACTGGACTCAACACCCCCTATTCACCGCCCAAGAATAGATCTGACTAGTAAGAATCTTCAAACCTATGTATTGATATCTCTCCGTAAGTGAGTCAAGTGGGAGTAAAGCGGCATAAACACAGCAGTGAAAAGCAGCTAAACCCCATTAGGAAAATCAATTACTTTTAAAGACCCGTGAAACAAAGACAGTGAAAGAGAGAGAAATTCTTACAAAATTCGTTCAGGGGCTGTGATGCCACCTGGATTGACCATATCTAGACCCACAGCTGATTGAGACATAAGGGTGGACACTCTTGGGGCTGAGAGGTTTGGTGAGGTTGGGTGAGCAAACGCAGACCCTTTAAAGTAACACTGCGTGGTACCCGTCTGCTGGGTCCCAAATCTCCAGGTTCAAGGGCATCTTCCTACATCGAAAACATGCATGAGAAACCCAGAAGATGGTACACCGTGTGATCGGGAAAGGTTTCTAAAACGCACCTCATTTCTCATCTCCTTGTGCTCGGGGTCGCCATTCCAGCCGCTTTACTAGCAATCTCCCTCCTTGGAGAATCAGCACGTTTAACCTCCTGTTCCGTACAGGTTGCAATTTGTCCTGAGGATGAACGGGAAGAGGGGGAACCAATGAGCGACTAGCTCTAGGTGGTGGGACAGGCACAGGTCACTCTATTTTCCCATCAGGAAGAAGAATTAACCACAGGCTCAGCCTGCCGCCCGGAACCAGAATAGGGCCTGAAGCAATCCTACGCTTTTGCGGCCAGCTCCCAAAAAAGCGAGTTGAAAAATGGAGCTCAGGGGCCCTGCAAATCACAAACCTGCAGAGTTAGAAATGATAACTCTCGCCCACAAAAATATTGAGGGAAGGCAACGAAGAGGATTTGAAAGCAAGGCAGAATTGCAGGAAACAGATTTCAGGAGGTAGATTCGAATCGCCTGTAAAGCACAGGAAAAGCGGCAAAACCTCGACAATGATGCCCTTGGCCAAAAAGGGCGTATGCGTTTTTTCCTGAATAAATTCAGGAAAAAAAGCATACGCCCTTTTGGCCAACCAAGCAACCTGGAAAGGCAAATCAGCGCTACAAAGAAGTCTCGCTTCCCATCGGTCAAAAGGGCCATGCTGAATAAAGTGTCAAAACCAGAAATGCAGGAGAGGCCATGGTGAAATGGGAGCCTTGCTACGCTGATGGGCGGGATGTAAATTGCCAACAGCCACTCTGGAGAAGTGTACGGTGTGTCCTGAAACATCTAAAAAACTCGGCTTAGAGAGCATAGGGCACTTCCACTCATGGGCGTCTAATTTGGGAAAACTAAAAATCAGCAAGGCACAGGCAATCCAAAGTTTAGGGTTGCTCTTTTGACAAGAACCTCCACTTCATTCCACCTTAAATATCCCAGGAAAGAGAAAAATGGATAAAGAAGTTGTGGTCCTTAGGTACAATGGAATATCACTCAGCCATGAAATCAACGTCATAAGGCTAGTAGCAGCATGATGAGTGGATTCAGGTACGACGGTTCTAAGTGAAGTAAGTCACACAGAAAAAGACACTAATCAGAAGATATCACTTATAGAGGGAATGTAAAAACCGCTACACTTGAACTGAATTACAAAACAGAACAGAGTCACACATTTAGAAAACACACTATGGCTGCCTAACGGGAAAGGTGAGGTGGGGTGATGCCTAAAACAAGGGTTTCAAATTAGCTCAGATACCGTTCCATAAACCCAATATGTAATAGACAAGACCTACTCCTTGCTCAGTGAACTGGACTCAACACCCCCTATTCACCGCCCAAGAATAGATCTGACTAGTAAGAATCTTCAAACCTATGTATTGATATCTCTCCGTAAGTGAGTCAAGTGGGAGTAAAGCGGCATAAACACAGCAGTGAAAAGCAGCTAAACCCCATTAGGAAAATCAATTACTTTTAAAAACCCGTGAAACAAAGACAGTGAAAGAGAGAGAAATTCTTACAAAATTCGTTCAGGGGCTGTGATGCCACCTGGATTGACCATATCTAGACCCACAGCTGATTGAGACATAAGGGTGGACACTCTTGGGGCTGAGAGTTTTGGTGAGGTTGGGTGAGCAAACGCAGACCCTTTAAAGTAATACTGCGTGGTACCCATCCCATGGGTCCCAAATCTCGAGGTTCAAGGGCATCTTCCTACATCGAAAACATGCATGAGAAGCCCAGAAGATGGTACACCGTGTGATCGGGAAAGGTTTCTAAAACGCACCTCATTTCTCATGTCCTTGTGCTCGGGTTCGCCATTCCAGCCGCTTTACTAGCAATCTCCCTCCTTGGAGAATCAGCACGTTTAACCTCCTGTTCCGTACAGGTTGCAATTTGTCCTGAGGATGAACGGGAAGAGGGGGAACCAATGAGAGACTAGCTCTAGGTGTTGGGAAAGGCACACGTCACTCTATTTCCCATCAGGAAGAAGAATTAACCACAGGCTCAGCCTGCCGCCCGGAACCAGAAAAGGGCCTGAAGCAATCCTACGCTTTTGCGGCCAGCTCCCAAAAAAGCGAGTTGAAAAATGGAGCTCAGGGGCATTGCAAATCACAAACCTGCAGAGTTATAAATGATAACTCTCGCCCACAAAAATATTGAGGGAAGGCAACGAAGAGGATTTGAAAGCAAGGCAGAATTGCAGGAAACAGATTTCAGGAGGTAGATTCGAATCGCCTTTAAAGCACAGGAAAAGCGGCAGAAGCTCAACAATGATGCCCTTGGCCAAAAAGGGCGTATGCGTTTTTTCCTGAATATATTCAGGAAAAAATGCATACGCCCTTTTTGGCCAACCAAGCAACCTGGAAAGGCAAATCAGCGCTACAAAGAAGGCTCGCTTCCCATCGATCAAAAGGGCCATGCTGAATAAAGTGTCAAAACCAGAAATGCAGGAGAGGCCATGGAGAAATGGGAGCCTTGCTACGCTGATGGGCGGGATGTAAATTGCCAACAGCCACTCTGGAGAAGTGTACAGTGTGTCCTGAAACATCTAAAAAACTCGGCTTAGAGAGCATAGGGCACTTCCACTCATGGGCGTCTAATTTGGGAAAACTAAAAATCAGCAAGGCACAGGCACTCCAAAGTTTAGGGTTGCTCTGTTGACAAGAACCTCCACTTCATTCCACCTTAAATATCCCAGGAAAGAGAAAAATGGATAAAAAAGTTGTGGTCCTTAGGTACAATGGAATATCACTCAGCCATGAAATCAACGTCATAAGGCTAGTAGCAGCATGATGAGTGGATTCAGGTACGACGGTTCTAAGTGAAATAAGTCACACAGAAAAAGACACTAATCAGAAGATATCACTTATAGAGGGAATGTAAAAACCGCTACACTTGAACTGAATTACAAAACAGAACAGAGTCACACATTTAGAAAACACACTATGGCTGCCTAACGGGAAAGGTGAGGTGGGGTGATGCCTAAAACAAGGGTTTCAAATTAGCTCAGATACCGTTCCATAAACCCAATATGTAATAGACAAGACCTACTGCTTGCTCAGTGAACTGGACTCAACACCCCCTATTCACCGCCCAAGAATAGATCTGACTAGTAAGAATCTTCAAACCTATGTATTGATATCTCTCCGTAAGTGAGTCAAGTGGGAGTAAAGCGGCATAAACACAGCAGTGAAAAGCAGCTAAACCCCATTAGGAAAATCAATTACTTTTAAAAACCCGTGAAACAAAGACAGTGAAAGAGAGAGAAATTCTTACAAAATTCGTTCAGGGGCTGTGATGCCACCTGGATTGACCATATCTAGACCCACAGCTGATTGAGACATAAGGGTGGACACTCTTGGGGCTGAGAGGTTTGGTGAGGTTGGGTGAGCAAACGCAGACCCTTTAAAGTAATACTGCGTGGTACCCGTCTGATGGGTCCCAAATCTCCAGGTTCAAGGGCATCTTCCTACATCGAAAACATGCATGAGAAACCCAGAAGATGGTACACCGTGTGATCGGGAAAGGTTTCTAAAACGCACCTCATTTCTCATCTCCTTGTGCTCGGGTTCGCCATTCCAGCCACTTTAATAGCAATCTCCCTCCTTGGAGAATCAGCACTTTAACCTCCTGTTCCGTACAGGTTTCAATTTGTCCTGAGGATGAACGGGAAGAGGGGGAACCAATGAGCGACTAGCTCTAGGTGTTGGGACAGTCACAGGTCACTCTATTTTCCCATCAGGAAGAAGAATTAACCACAGGCTCAGCCTGCCGCCCGGAACCATCATAGGGCCTGAAGCAATCCTACGCTTTTGCGGCCAGCTCCCAAAAAAGCGAGTTGAAAAATGGAGCTCTGGGTCCCTGCAAATCACAAACCTGCAGAGTTATAAATGATAACTCTCGCCCACAAAAATATTGAGGGAAGGCAACGAAGAGGATTTGAAAACAAGGCAGAATTGCAGGAAACAGATTTCAGGAGGTAGATTCGAATCGCCTTTAAAGCACAGGAAAAGCGGCAAAACCTCGACAATGATGCCCTTGGCCAAAAAGGGCGTATGCGTTTTTTCCTGAATATATTCAGGAAAAAACGCATACGCCCTTTTTGGCCAACCAAGCAACCTGGAAAGGCAAATCAGCGCTACAAAGAAGTCTCGCTTCCCATCGGTCAAAAGGGCCATGCTGAATAAAGTGTCAATACCAGAAATGCAGGAGAGGCCATGGAGAAATGGGAGCCTTGCTACGCTGATGGGCGGGATGTAAATTGCCAACAGCCACTCTGGAGAAGTGTACGGTGTGTCCTGAAATATCTAAAAAACTCGGCTTAGAGAGCATAGGGCACTTCCACTCATGGGCGTCTAATTTGGGAAAACTAAAAATCAGCAAGGCACAGGCACTCCAAAGTTTAGGGTTGCTCTGTTGACAAGAACCTCCACTTCATTCCACCTTAAATATCCCAGGAAAGAGAAAAATGGATAAAGAAGTTGTGGTCCTTAGGTACAATGGAATATCACTCAGCCATGAAATCAACGTCATAAGGCTAGTAGCAGCATGATGAGTGGATTCAGGTACGACGGTTCTAAGTGAAATAAGTCACACAGAAAAAGACACTAATCAGAAGATATCACTTATAGAGGGAATGTAAAAACCGCTACACTTGAACTGAATTACAAAACAGAACAGAGTCACACATTTAGAAAACACACTATGGCTGCCTAACGGGAAAGGTGAGGTGGGGTGATGCCTAAAACAAGGGTTTCAAATTAGCTCAGATACCGTTCCATAAACCCAATATGTAATAGACAAGACCTACTGCTTGCTCAGTGAACTGCACTCAACACCCCCTATTCACCGCCCAAGAATAGATCTGATTAGTAAGAATCTTCATACCTATGTATTGATATCTCTCCGTAAGTGAGTCAAGTGGGAGTAAAGCGGCATAAACACAGCAGTGAAAAGCAGCTAAACCCCATTAGGAAAATCAATTACTTTTTAAAACCCGTGAAACAAAGACAGTGAAAGAGAGAGAAATTCTTACAAAATTCGTTCAGGGGCTGTGATGCCACCTGGATTGACCATATCTAGACCCACAGCTGATTGAGACATAAGGGTGGACACTCTTGGGGCTGAGAGTTTTGGTGAGGTTGGGTGAGCAAACGCAGACCCTTTAAAGTAATACTGCGTGGTACCCGTCTGATGGGTCCCAAATCTCCAGGTTCAAGGGCATCTTCCTACATCGAAAACATGCATGAGAAACCCAGAAGATGGTACACTGTGTGATCGGGAAAGGTTTCTAAAACGCACCTCATTTCTCATCTCCTTGTGCTCGGGTTCGCCATTCCAGCCACTTTAATAGCAACCTCCCTTCTTGGAGAATCAGCACTTTAACCTCCTGTTCCGTACAGGTTGCAATTTGTCCTGAGGATGAACGGGAAGAGGGGGAACCAATGAGCGACTAGCTCTAGGTGGTGGGACAGGCACAGGTCACTCTATTTTCCCATCAGGAAGAAGAATTAACCACAGGCTCAGCCTGCCGCCCGGAACCAGAATAGGGCCTGAAGCAATCCTACGCTTTTGCGGCCAGCTCCCAAAAAAGCGAGTTGAAAAATGGAGCTCAGGGGCACTGCAAATCACAAACCTGCAGAGTTAGAAATGATAACTCTCGCCCACAAAAATATTGAGGGAAGGCAACGAAGAGGATTTGAAAGCAAGGCAGAATTGCAGGAATCAGATTTCAGGAGGTAGATTCGAATCGCCTTTAAAGCACAGGAAAAGCGGCAAAACCTCGACAATGATGCCCTTGGCCAAAAAGGGCGTATGCGTTTTTTCCTGAATAAATTCAGGAAAAAACGCATACGCCCTTTTTGGCCAACCAAGCAACCTGGAAAGGCAAATCAGCGCTACAAAGAAGTCTCGCTTCCCATCGGTCAAAAGGGCCATGCTGAATAAAGTGTCAATACCAGAAATGCAGGAGAGGCCATGGTGAAATGGGAGCCTTGCTACGCTGATGGGCGTGATGTAAATTGCCAACAGCCACTCTGGAGAAGTGTACGGTGTGTCCTGAAACATCTAAAAAACTCGGCTTAGAGAGCATAGGGCACCTCCACTCATCGGCGTCTAATTTGGGAAAACTAAAAATCAGCAAGGCACAGGCACTCCAAAGTTTAGGGTTGCTCTGTGGACAAGAACCTCCACTTCATTCCACCTTAAATATCCCAGGAAAGAGAAAAATGGATAAAGAAGTTGTGGTCCTTAGGTACAATGGAATATCACTCAGCCATGAAATCAACGTCATAAGGCTAGTAGCAGCATGATGAGTGGATTCAGGTACGACGGTTCTAAGTGAAATAAGTCACACAGAAAAAGACACTAATCAGAAGATATCACTTATAGAGGGAATGTAAAAACCGCTACACTTGAACTGAATTACAAAACAGAACAGAGTCACACATTTAGAAAACACACTATGGCTGCCTAACGGGAAAGGTGAGGTGGGGTGATGCCTAAAACAAGGGTTTCAAATTAGCTCAGATACCGTTCCATAAACCCAATATGTAATAGACAAGACCTACTCCTTGCTCAGTGAACTGGACTCAACACCCCCTATTCACCGCCCAAGAATAGATCTGACTAGTAAGAATCTTCAAACCTATGTATTGATATCTCTCCGTAAGTGAGTCAAGTGGGAGTAAAGCGGCATAAACACAGCAGTGAAAAGCAGCTAAACCCCATTAGGAAAATCAATTACTTTTAAAAACCCGTGAAACAAAGACAGTGAAAGAGAGAGAAATTCTTACAAAATTCGTTCAGGGGCTGTGATGCCACCTGGATTGACCATATCTAGACCCACAGCTGATTGAGACATAAGGGTGGACACTCTTGGGGCTGAGAAGTTTGGTGAGGTTGGGTGAGCAAACGCAGACCCTTTAAAGTAATACTGCGTGGTACCCATCCCATGGGTCCCAAATCTCCAGGTTCAAGGGCATCTTCCTACATCGAAAACATGCATGAGAAACCCAGAAGATGGTACACCGTGTGATCGGGAAAGGTTTCTAAAACGCACCTCATTTCTCATCTCCTTGTGCTCGGGGTCGCCATTCCAGCCGCTTTACTAGCAATCTCCCTCCTTGGAGAATCAGCACGTTTAACCTCCTGTTCCGTACAGGTTGCAATTTGTCCTGAGGATGAACGGGAAGAGGGGGAACCAATGAGCGACTAGCTCTAGGTGGTGGGACAGGCACAGGTCACTCTATTTTCCCATCAGGAAGAAGAATTAACCACAGGCTCAGCCTGCCGCCCGGAACCATCATAGGGCCTGAAGCAATCCTACGCTTTTGCGGCCAGCTCCCAAAAAAGCGAGTTGAAAAATGGAGCTCAGGGGCCCTGCAAATCACAAACCTGCAGAGTTAGAAATGATAACTCTCGCCCACAAAAATATTGAGGGAAGGCAACGAAGAGGATTTGAAAGCAAGGCAGAATTGCAGGAAACAGATTTCAGGAGGTAGATTCGAATCGCCTTTAAAGCACAGGAAAAGCGGCAAAACCTCGACAATGATGCCCTTGGCCAAAAAGGGCGTATGCGTTTTTTCCTGAATATATTCAGGAAAAAACGCATACGCCCTTTTTGGCCAACCAAGCAACCTGGAAAGGCAAATCAGCGCTACAAAGAAGTCTCGATTCCCATCGGTCAAAAGGGACATGCTGAATAAAGTGTCAATACCAGAAATGCAGGAGAGGCCATGGAGAAATGGGAGCCTTACTACACTGATTGGCGGGATGCAAATTGCCAACAGCCACTCTGGAGAAGTGTACGGTGTGTCCTGAAATATCTAAAAAACTCGGCTTAGAGAGCATAGGGCACTTCCACTCATGGGCGTCTAATTTGGGAAAACTAAAAATCAGCAAGGCACAGGCACTCCAAAGTTTAGGGTTGCTCTGTGGACAAGAACCTCCACTTCATTCCACCTTAAATATCCCAGGAAAGAGAAAAATGGATAAAGAAGTTGTGGTCCTTAGGTACAATGGAATATCACTCAGCCATGAAATCAACCTCATAAGGCTAGTAGCAGCATGATGAGTGGATTCAGGTACGACGGTTCTAAGTGAAATAAGTCACACAGAAAAAGACACTAATCAGAAGATATCACTTATAGAGGGAATGTAAAAACCGCTACACTTGAACTGAATTACAAAACAGAACAGAGTCACACATTTAGAAAACACACTATGGCTGCCTAACGGGAAAGGTGAGGTGGGGTGATGCCTAAAACAAGGGTTTCAAATTAGCTCAGATACCGTTCCATAAACCCAATATGTAATAGACAAGACCTACTCCTTGCTCAGTGAACTGGACTCAACACCCCCTATTCACCGCCCAAGAATAGATCTGACTATTAAGAATCTTCAAACCTATGTATTGATATCTCTCCGTAAGTGAGTCAAGTGGGAGTAAAGCGGCATAAACACAGCAGTGAAAAGCAGCTAAACCCCATTAGGAAAATCAATTACTTTTAAAAACCCGTGAAACAAAGACAGTGAAAGAGAGAGAAATTCTTACAAAATTCGTTCAGGGGCTGTGATGCCACCTGGATTGACCATATCTAGACCCACAGCTGATTGAGACATAAGGGTGGACACTCTTGGGGCTGAGAGGTTTGGTGAGGTTGGGTGAGCAAACGCAGACCCTTTAAAGTAATACTGCGTGGTACCCATCCCATGGGTCCCAAATCTCGAGGTTCAAGGGCATCTTCCTACATCGAAAACATGCATGAGAAGCCCAGAAGATGGTACACCGTGTGATCGGGAAAGGTTTCTAAAACGCACCTCATTTCTCATCTCCTTGTGCTCGGGTTCGCCATTCCAGCCGCTTTACTAGCAATCTCCCTCCTTGGAGAATCAGCACGTTTAACCTCCTGTTCCGTACAGGTTGCAATTTGTCCTGAGGATGAACGGGAAGAGGGGGAACCAATGAGCGACTAGCTCTAGGTGTTGGGAAAGGCACAGGTCACTCTATTTTCCCATCAGGAAGAAGAATTAACCACAGGCTCAGCCTGCCGCCCGGAACCAGAATAGGGCCTGAAGCAATCCTACGCTTTTGCGGCCAGCTCCCAAAAAAGCGAGTTGAAAAATGGAGCTCAGGGGCACTGCAAATCACAAACCTGCAGAGTTATAAATGATAACTCTCGCCCACAAAAATATTGAGGGAAGGCAACGAAGAGGATTTGAAAGCAAGGCAGAATTGCAGGAAACAGATTTCAGGAGGTAGATTCGAATCGCATTTAAAGCACAGGAAAAGTGGCAAAACCTCGACAATGATGCCCTTGGCCAAAAAGGGCGTATGCGTTTTTTCCTGAATATATTCAGGAAAAAACGCATACGCCCTTTTTGGCCAACCAAGCAACCTGGAAAGGCAAATCAGCGCTACAAAGAAGTCTCGCTTCCCATCGGTCAAAAGGGTCATGCTGAATAAAGTGTCAATACCAGAAATGCAGGAGAGGCCATGGAGAAATGGGAGCCTTGCTACGCTGATGGGCGGGATGTAAATTGCCAACAGCCACTCTGGAGAAGTGTACGGTGTGTCCTGAAACATCTAAAAAACTCGGCTTAGAGAGCATAGGGCACTTCCACTCATGGGTGTCTAATTTGGGAAAACTAAAAATCAGCAAGGCACAGGCACTCCAAAGTTTAGGGTTGCTCTGTTGACAAGAACCTCCACTTCATTCCACCTTAAATATCCCAGGAAAGAGAAAAATGGATAAAGAAGTTGTGGTCCTTAGGTACAATGGAATATCACTCAGCCATGAAATCAACGTCATAAGGCTAGTAGCAGCATGATGAGTGGATTCAGGAACGACGGTTCTAAGTGAAATAAGTCACACAGAAAAAGACACTAATCAGAAGATATCACTTATAGAGGGAAAGTAAAAACCGCTACACTTGAACTGAATTACAAAACAGAACAGAGTCACACATTTAGAAAACACACTATGGCTGCCTAACGGGAAAGGCGAGTTGGGGTGATGCATAAAACAAGGGTTTCAAATTAGCTCAGATACCGTTCCATAAACCCAATATGTAATAGACAAGACCTACTCCTTGCTCAGTGAACTGGACTCAACACCCCCTATTCACCGCCCAAGAATAGATCTGACTAGTAAGAATCTTCAAACCTATGTATTGATATCTCTCCGTAAATGAGTCAAGTGGGAGTAAAGCGGCATAAACACAGCAGTGAAAAGCAGCTAAACCCCATTAGGAAAATCAATTACTTTTAAAAACCCGTGAAACAAAGACAGTGAAAGAGAGAGAAATTCTTACAAAATTCGTTCAGGGGCTGTGATGCCACCTGGATTGACCATATCTAGACCCACAGCTGATTGAGACATAAGGGTGGACACTCTTGGGGCTGAGAGGTTTGGTGAGGTTGGGTGAGCAAACGCAGACCCTTTAAAGTAATACTGCGTGGTACCCATCCCATGGGTCCCAAATCTCGAGGTTCAAGGGCATCTTCCTACATCGAAAACATGCATGAGAAGCCCAGAAGATGGTACACCGTGTGATCGGGAAAGGTTTCTAAAACGCACCTCATTTCTCATCTCCTTGTGCTCGGGTTCGCCATTCCAGCCGCTTTACTAGCAATCTCCCTCCTTGGAGAATCAGCACGTTTAACCTCCTGTTCCGTACAGGTTGCAATTTGTCCTGAGGATGAACGGGAAGAGGGGGAACCAATGAGCGACTAGCTCTAGGTGTTGGGAAAGGCACAGGTCACTCTATTTTCCCATCAGGAAGAAGAATTAACCACAGGCTCAGCCTGCCGCCCGGAACCAGAATAGGCCCTGAAGCAATCCTACGCTTTTGCGGCCAGCTCCCAAAAAAGCGAGTTGAAAAATGGAGCTCAGGGGCACTGCAAATCACAAACCTGCAGAGTTAGAAATGATAACTCTCGCCCACAAAAATATTGAGGGAAGGCAACGAAGAGGATTTGAAAGCAAGGCAGAATTGCAGGAAACAGATTTCAGGAGGTAGATTCGAATCGCCTTTAAAGCACAGGAAAAGCGGCAAAACCTCGACAATGATGCCCTTGGCAAAAAAAGGCGTATGCGTTTTTTCCTGAATATATTCAGGAAAAAACGCATACGCCCTTTTTGCCCAACCAAGCAACCTGGAAAGGCAAATCAGCGCTACAAAGAAGTCTCGCTTCCCATCGGTCAAAAGGGCCATGCTGAATAAAGTGTCAAAACCAGAAATGCAGGAGATGCCATGGAGAAATGGGAGCCTTGCTACGCTGATGGGCGGGATGTAAATTGCCGACAGCCACTCTGGAGAAGTGTACGGTGTGTCCTGAAACATCTAAAAAACTCGGCTTAGAGAGCATAGGGCACTTCCACTCATGGGCGTCTAATTTGGGAAAACTAAAAATCAGCAAGGCACAGGCACTCCAAAGTTTAGGGTTGCTCTGTTGACAAGAACCTCCACTTCATTCCACCTTAAATATCCCAGGAAAGAGAAAAATGGATAAAGAAGTTGTGGTCCTTAGGTACAATGGAATATCACTCAGCCATGAAATCAACGTCATAAGGCTAGTAGCAGCATGATGAGTGGATTCAGGTACGACGGTTCTAAGTGAAATAAGTCACACAGAAAAAGACACTAATCAGAAGATATCACTTATAGAGGGAATGTAAAAACCGCTACACTTGAACTGAATTACAAAACAGAACAGAGTCACACATTTGGAAAACACACTATGGCTGCCTAACGGGAAAGGTGAGGTGGGGTGATGCCTAAAACAAGGGTTTCAAATTAGCTCAGATACCGTTCCATAAACCCAATATGTAATAGACAAGACCTACTGCTTGCTCAGTGAACTGGACTCAACACCCCCTATTCACCGCCCAAGAATAGATCTGACTAGTAAGAATCTTCAAACCTATGTATTGATATCTCTCCGTAAGTGAGTCAAGTGGGAGTAAAGCGGCATAAACACAGCAGTGAAAAGCAGCTAAACCCCATTAGGAAAATCAATTACTTTTAAAAACCCGTGAAACAAAGACAGTGAAAGAGAGAGAAATTCTTACAAAATTCGTTCAGGGGCTGTGATGCCACCTGGATTGACCATATCTAGACCCACAGCTGATTGAGACATAAGGGTGGACACTCTTGGGGCTGAGAGGTTTGGTGAGGTTGGGTGAGCAAACGCAGACCCTTTAAAGTAACACTGCGTGGTACCCGTCTGCTGGGTCCCAAATCTCCAGGTTCAAGGGCATCTTCCTACATCGAAAACATGCATGAGAAACCCAGAAGATGGTACACCGTGTGATCGGGAAAGGTTTCTAAAACGCACCTCATTTCTCATCTCCTTGTGCTCGGGTTCGCCATTCCAGCCGCTTTACTAGCAATCTCCCTCCTTGGAGAATCAGCACGTTTAACCTCCTGTTCCGTACAGGTTGCAATTTGTCCTGAGGATGAACGGGAAGAGGGGGAACCAATGAGCGACTAGCTCTAGGTGTTGGGAAAGGCACAGGTCACTCTATTTTCCCATCAGGAAGAAGAATTAACCACAGGCTCAGCCTGCCGCCTGGAACCAGAATAGGGCCTGAAGCAATCCTACGGTTTTGCGGCCAGCTCCCAAAAAAGCGAGTTGAAAAATGGAGCTCAGGGGCCCTGCAAATCACAAACCTGCAGAGTTATAAATGATAACTCTCGCCCACAAAAATATTGAGGGAAGGCAACGAAGAGGATTTGAAAGCAAAGCAGAATTGCAGGAAACAGATTTCAGGAGGTAGATTCGAATCGCCTTTAAAGCACAGGAAAAGTGGCAAAACCTCGACAATGATGCCCTTGGCCAAAAAGGGCGTATGCGTTTTTTCCTGAATATATTCAGGAAAAAACGCATACGCCCTTTTTGGCCAACCAAGCAACCTGGAAAGGCAAATCAGCGCTACAAAGAAGTCTCGCTTCCCATCGGTCAAAAGGGTCATGCTGAATAAAGTGTCAATACCAGAAATGCAGGAGAGGCCATGGAGAAATGGGAGCCTTGCTACGCTGATGGGCGGGATGTAAATTGCCAACAGCCACTCTGGAGAAGTGTACGGTGTGTCCTGAAACATCTAAAAAACTCGGCTTAGAGAGCATAGGGCACTTCCACTCATGGGTGTCTAATTTGGGAAAACTAAAAATCAGCAAGGCACAGGCACTCCAAAGTTTAGGGTTGCTCTGTTGACAAGAACCTCCACTTCATTCCACCTTAAATATCCCAGGAAAGAGAAAAATGGATAAAGAAGTTGTGGTCCTTAGGTACAATGGAATATCACTCAGCCATGAAATCAACGTCATAAGGCTAGTAGCAGCATGATGAGTGGATTCAGGTACGACGGTTCTAAGTGAAATAAGTCACACAGAAAAAGACACTAATCAGAAGATATCACTTATAGAGGGAAAGTAAAAACCGCTACACTTGAACTGAATTACAAAACAGAACAGAGTCACACATTTAGAAAACACACTATGGCTGCCTAACGGGAAAGGCGAGTTGGGGTGATGCATAAAACAAGGGTTTCAAATTAGCACAGATACCGTTCCATAAACCCAATATGTAATAGACAAGACCTACTCCTTGCTCAGTGAACTGGACTCAACACCCCCTATTCACCGCCCAAGAATAGATCTGACTAGTAAGAATCTTCAAACCTATGTATTGATATCTCTCCGTAAATGAGTCAAGTGGGAGTAAAGCGGCATAAACACAGCAGTGAAAAGCAGCTAAACCCCATTAGGAAAATCAATTACTTTTAAAAACCCGTGAAACAAAGACAGTGAAAGAGAGAGAAATTCTTACAAAATTCGTTCAGGGGCTGTGATGCCACCTGGATTAACCATATCTAGACCCACAGCTGATTGAGACATAAGGGTGGACACTCTTGGGGCTGAGAGGTTTGGTGAGGTTGGGTGAGCAAACGCAGACCCTTTAAAGTAATACTGCGTGGTACCCGTCCGATGGGTCCCAAATCTCCAGGTTCAAGGGCATCTTCCTACATCGAAAACATGCATGAGAAACCCAGAAGATGGTACACCGTGTGATCGGGAAAGGTTTCTAAAACGCACCTCATTTCTCATCTCCTTGTGCTCGGGTTCGCCATTCCAGCCGCTTTACTAGCAATCTCCCTCCTTGGAGAATCAACACGTTTAACCTCCTGTTCCGTACAGGTTGCAATTTGTCCTGAGGATGAACGGGAAGAGGGGGAACCAATGAGCGACTAGCTCTAGGTGTTGGGAAAGGCACAGGTCACTCTATTTTCCCATCAGGAAGAAGAAATAACCACAGGCTCAGCCTGCCGCCCGGAACAAGAATAGGGCCTGAAGCAATCCTACGCTTTTGCGGCCAGCTCCCAAAAAAGCGAGTTGAAAAATGGAGCTCAGGGGCACTGCAAATCACAAACCTGCAGAGTTAGAAATGATAACTCTCGCCCACAAAAATATTGAGGGAAGGCAACGAAGAGGATTTGAAAGCAAGGCAGAATTGCAGGAAACAGATTTCAGGAGGTAGATTCGAATCGCCTGTAGAGCACAGGAAAAGCGGCAAAACCTCGACAATGATGCCCTTGGCCAAAAAGGGCGTATGCGTTTTTTCCTGAATAAATTCAGGAAAAAACGCATACGCCCTTTTTGGCCAACCAAGCAACCTGGAAAGGCAAATCAGCGCTACAAAGAAGTCTCGCTTCCCATCGGTCAAAAGGGCCATGCTGAATAAAGTGTCATAACCGGAAATGCAGGAGAGGCCATGGTGAAATGGGAGCCTTGCTACGCTGATGGGCGGGATGTAAATTGCCAACAGCCACTCTGGAGAAGTGTACGGTGTGTCCTGAAACATCTAAAAAACTCGGCTTAGAGAGCATAGGGCACCTCCACTCATCGGCGTCTAATTTGGGAAAACTAAAAATCAGCAAGGCACAGGCACTCCAAAGTTTAGGGTTGCTCTGTTGACAAGAACCTCCACTTCATTCCACCTTAAATATCCCAGGAAAGAGAAAAATGGATAAAGAAGTTGTGGTCCTTAGGTACAATGGAATATCACTCAGCCATGAAATCAACGTCATATGGCTAGTAGCAGCATGATGAGTGGATTCAGGTACGACGGTTCTAAGTGAAGTAAGTCACACAGGAAAAGACACTAATCATAAGATATCACTTATAGAGGGAAAGTAAAAACCGCTACACTTGAACTGAATTACAAAACAGAACAGAGTCACACATTTAGAAAACACACTATGGCTGCCTAACGGGAAAGGCGAGGTGGGGTGATGCATAAAACAAGGGTTTCAAATTACCTCAGATACCGTTCCATAAACCCAATATGTAATAGACAAGACCTACTCCTTGCTCAGTGAACTGGACTCAACACCCCCTATTCACCGCCCAAGAATAGATCTGACTAGTAAGAATCTTCAAACCTATGTATTGATATCTCTCTGTAAGTGAGTCAAGTGGGAGTAAAGCGGCATAAACACAGGAGTGAAAAGCAGCTAAACCCCATTAGGAAAATCAATTACTTTTAAAAACCCGTGAAACAAAGACAGTGAAAGAGAGAGAAATTCTTACAAAATTCGTTCAGGGGCTGTGATGCCACCTGGATTGACCATATCTAGACCCACAGCTGATTGAGACATAAGGGTGGACACTCTTGGGGCTGAGAGGTTTGGTGAGGTTGGGTGAGCAAACGCAGACCCTTTAAAGTAATACTGCGTGGTACCCGTCTGATGGGTCCCAAATCTCCAGGTTCAAGGGCATCTTCCTACATCGAAAACATGCATGAGAAACCCAGAAGATGGTACACCGTGTGATCGGGAAAGGTTTCTAAAACGCACCTCATTTCTCATCTCCTTGTGCTCGGGTTCGCCATTCCAGCCGCTTTACTAGCAATCTCCCTCCTTGGAGAATCAACACGTTTAACCTCCTGTTCCGTACAGGTTGCAATTTGTCCTGAGGATGAACGGGAAGAGGGGGAACCAATGAGCGACTAGCTCTAGGTGTTGGGAAAGGCACAGGTCACTCTATTTTCCCATCAGGAAGAAGAAATAACCACAGGCTCAGCCTGCCGCCCGGAACAAGAATAGGGCCTGAAGCAATCCTACGCTTTTGCGGCCAGCTCCCAAAAAAGCGAGTTGAAAAATGGAGCTCAGGGGCACTGCAAATCACAAACCTGCAGAGTTAGAAATGATAACTCTCGCCCACAAAAATATTGAGGGAAGGCAACGAAGAGGATTTGAAAGCAAGGCAGAATTGCAGGAAACAGATTTCAGGAGGTAGATTCGAATCGCCTGTAGAGCACAGGAAAAGCGGCAAAACCTCGACAATGATGCCCTTGGCCAAAAAGGGCGTATGCGTTTTTTCCTGAATAAATTCAGGAAAAAACGCATACGCCCTTTTTGGCCAACCAAGCAACCTGGAAAGGCAAATCAGCGCTACAAAGAAGTCTCGCTTCCCATCGGTCAAAAGGGCCATGCTGAATAAAGTGTCATAACCGGAAATGCAGGAGAGGCCATGGTGAAATGGGAGCCTTGCTACGCTGATGGGCGGGATGTAAATTGCCAACAGCCACTCTGGAGAAGTGTACGGTGTGTCCTGAAACATCTAAAAAACTCGGCTTAGAGAGCATAGGGCACCTCCACTCATCGGCGTCTAATTTGGGAAAACTAAAAATCAGCAAGGCACAGGCACTCCAAAGTTTAGGGTTGCTCTGTTGACAAGAACCTCCACTTCATTCCACCTTAAATATCCCAGGAAAGAGAAAAATGGATAAAGAAGTTGTGGTCCTTAGGTACAATGGAATATCACTCAGCCATGAAATCAACGTCATATGGCTAGTAGCAGCATGATGAGTGGATTCAGGTACGACGGTTCTAAGTGAAGTAAGTCACACAGGAAAAGACACTAATCATAAGATATCACTTATAGAGGGAAAGTAAAAACCGCTACACTTGAACTGAATTACAAAACAGAACAGAGTCACACATTTAGAAAACACACTATGGCTGCCTAACGGGAAAGGCGAGGTGGGGTGATGCATAAAACAAGGGTTTCAAATTACCTCAGATACCGTTCCATAAACCCAATATGTAATAGACAAGACCTACTCCTTGCTCAGTGAACTGGACTCAACACCCCCTATTCACCGCCCAAGAATAGATCTGACTAGTAAGAATCTTCAAACCTATGTATTGATATCTCTCTGTAAGTGAGTCAAGTGGGAGTAAAGCGGCATAAACACAGGAGTGAAAAGCAGCTAAACCCCATTAGGAAAATCAATTACTTTTAAAAACCCGTGAAACAAAGACAGTGAAAGAGAGAGAAATTCTTACAAAATTCGTTCAGGGGCTGTGATGCCACCTGGATTGACCATATCTAGACCCACAGCTGATTGAGACATAAGGGTGGACACTCTTGGGGCTGAGAGGTTTGGTGAGGTTGGGTGAGCAAACGCAGACCCTTTAAAGTAATACTGCGTGGTACCCGTCTGATGGGTCCCAAATCTCCAGGTTCAAGGGCATCTTCCTACATCGAAAACATGCATGAGAAACCCAGAAGATGGTACACCGTGTGATCGGGAAAGGTTTCTAAAACGCACCTCATTTCTCATCTCCTTGTGCTCGGGTTCGCCATTCCAGCCGCTTTACTAGCAATCTCCCTCCTTGGAGAATCAACACGTTTAACCTCCTGTTCCGTACAGGTTGCAATTTGTCCTGAGGATGAACGGGAAGAGGGGGAACCAATGAGCGACTAGCTCTAGGTGTTGGGAAAGGCACAGGTCACTCTATTTTCCCATCAGGAAGAAGAAATAACCACAGGCTCAGCCTGCCGCCCGGAACAAGAATAGGGCCTGAAGCAATCCTACGCTTTTGCGGCCAGCTCCCAAAAAAGCGAGTTGAAAAATGGAGCTCAGGGGCACTGCAAATCACAAACCTGCAGAGTTATAAATGATAACTCTCGCCCACAAAAATATTGAGGGAAGGCAACGAAGAGGATTTGAAAGCAAGGCAGAATTGCAGGAAACAGATTTCAGGAGGTAGATTCGAATCGCCTGTAAAGCACAGGAAAAGCGGCAAAACCTCGACAATGATGCCCTTGGCCAAAAAGGGCGTATGCGTTTTTTCCTGAATAAATTCAGGAAAAAACGCATACGCCCTTTTTGGCCAACCAAGCAACCTGGAAAGGCAAATCAGCGCTACAAAGAAGTCTCGCTTCCCATCGGTCAAAAGGGCCATGCTGAATAAAGTGTCATAACCGGAAATGCAGGAGAGGCCATGGTGAAATGGGAGCCTTGCTACGCTGATGGGCGGGATGTAAATTGCCAACAGCCACTCTGGAGAAGTGTACGGTGTGTCCTGAAACATCTAAAAAACTCGGCTTAGAGAGCATAGGGCACCTCCACTCATCGGCGTCTAATTTGGGAAAACTAAAAATCAACAAGGCACAGGCACTCCAAAGTTTAGGGTTGCTCTGTTGACAAGAACCTCCACTTCATTCCACCTTAAATATCCCAGGAAAGAGAAAAATGGATAAAGAAGTTGTGGTCCTTAGGTACAATGGAATATCACTCAGCCATGAAATCAACGTCATAAGGCTAGTAACAGCATGATGAGTGGATTCAGGTACGACGGTTCTAAGTGAAGTAAGTCACACAGGAAAAGACACTAATCATAAGATATCACTTATAGAGGGAAAGTAAAAACCGCTACACTTGAACTGAATTACAAAACAGAACAGAGTCACACATTTAGAAAACACACTATGGCTGCCTAACGGGAAAGGCGAGGTGGGGTGATGCATAAAACAAGGGTTTCAAATTAGCTCAGATACCGTTCCATAAACCCAATATGTAATAGACAAGACCTACTCCTTGCTCAGTGAACTGGACTCAACACCCCCTATTCACCGCCCAAGAATAGATCTGACTAGTAAGAATCTTCAAACCTATGTATTGATATCTCTCTGTAAGTGAGTCAAGTGGGAGTAAAGCGGCATAAACACAGCAGTGAAAAGCAGCTAAACCCCATTAGGAAAATCAATTACTTTTAAAAACCCGTGAAACAAAGACAGTGAAAGAGAGAGAAATTCTTACAAAATTCGTTCAGGGGCTGTGATGCCACCTGGATTGACCATATCTAGACCCACAGCTGATTGAGACATAAGGGTGGACACTCTTGGGGCTGAGAGTTTTGGTGAGGTTGGGTGAGCAAACGCAGACCCTTTAAAGTAATACTGCGTGGTACCCATCCCATGGGTCCCAAATCTCCAGGTTCAAGGGCATCTTCCTACATCGAAAACATGCATGAGAAACCCAGAAGATGGTACACCGTGTGATCGGGAAAGGTTTCTAAAACGCACCTCATTTCTCATCTCCTTGTGCTCGGGGTCGCCATTCCAGCCGCTTTACTAGCAATCTCCCTCCTTGGAGAATCAGCACGTTTAACCTCCTGTTCCGTACAGGTTGCAATTTGTCCTGAGGATGAACGGGAAGAGGGGGAACCAATGAGCGACTAGCTCTAGGTGGTGGGACAGGCACAGGTCACTCTATTTTCCCATCAGGAAGAAGAATTAACCACAGGCTCAGCCTGCCGCCTGGAACCAGAATAGGGCCTGAATCAATCCTAAGCTTTTGCGGCCAGCTCCCAAAAAAGCGAGTTGAAAAATGGAGCTCAGGGGCACTGCAAATCACAAACCTGCAGAGTTAGAAATGATAACTCTCGCCCACAAAAATATTGAGGGAAGGCAACGAAGAGGATTTGAAAGCAAGGCAGAATTGCAGGAAACAGATTTCAGGAGGTAGATTCGAATCGCCTGTAAAGCACAGGAAAAGCGGCAAAACCTCGACAATGATGCCCTTGGCCAAAAAGGGCGTATGCGTTTTTTCCTGAATAAATTCAGGAAAAAACGCATACGACCTTTTGGCCAACCAAGCAACCTGGAAAGGCAAATCAGCGCTACAAAGAAGTCTCGCTTCCCATCGGTCAAAAGGGCCATGCTGAATAAAGTGTCAAAACCAGAAATGCAGGAGAGGCCATGGTGAAATGGGAGCCTTGCTACGCTGATGGGCGGGATGTAAATTGCCAACAGCCACTCTGGAGAAGTGTACGGTGTGTCCTGAAATATCTAAAAAACTCGGCTTAGAGAGCATAGGGCACTTCCACTCATGGGCGTCTAATTTGGGAAAACTAAAAATCAGCAAGGCACAGGCAATCCAAAGTTTAGGGTTGCTCTTTTGACAAGAACCTCCACTTCATTCCACCTTAAATATCCCAGGAAAGAGAAAAATGGATAAAGAAGTTGTGGTCCTTAGGTACAATGGAATATCACTCAGCCATGAAATCAACGTCATAAGGCTAGTAGCAGCATGATGAGTGGATTCAGGTACGACGGTTCTAAGTGAAGTAAGTCACACAGAAAAAGACACTAATCAGAAGATATCACTTATAGAGGGAATGTAAAAACCGCTACACTTGAACTGAATTACAAAACAGAACAGAGTCACACATTTAGAAAACACACTATGGCTGCCTAACGGGAAAGGTGAGGTGGGGTGATGCCTAAAACTAGGGTTTCAAATTAGCTCAGATACCGTTCCATAAACCCAATATGTAATAGACAAGACCTACTCCTTGCTCAGTGAACTGGACTCAACACCCCCTATTCACCGCCCAAGAATAGATCTGACTAGTAAGAATCTTCAAACCTATGTATTGATATCTCTCCGTAAGTGAGTCAAGTGGGAGTAAAGCGGCATAAACACAGCAGTGAAAAGCAGCTAAACCCCATTAGGAAAATCAATTACTTTTAAAAACCCGTGAAACAAAGACAGTGAAAGAGAGAGAAATTCTTACAAAATTCGTTCAGGGGCTGTGATGCCACCTGGATTGACCATATCTAGACCCACAGCTGATTGAGACATAAGGGTGGACACTCTTGGGGCTGAGAGTTTTGGTGAGGTTGGGTGAGCAAACGCAGACCCTTTAAAGTAATACTGCGTGGTACCCATCCCATGGGTCCCAAATCTCGAGGTTCAAGGGCATCTTCCTACATCGAAAACATGCATGAGAAGCCCAGAAGATGGTACACCGTGTGATCGGGAAAGGTTTCTAAAACGCACCTCATTTCTCATGTCCTTGTGCTCGGGTTCGCCATTCCAGCCGCTTTACTAGCAATCTCCCTCCTTGGAGAATCAGCACGTTTAACCTCCTGTTCCGTACAGGTTGCAATTTGTCCTGAGGATGAACGGGAAGAGGGGGAACCAATGAGCGACTAGCTCTAGGTGTTGGGAAAGGCACACGTCACTCTATTTCCCATCAGGAAGAAGAATTAACCACAGGCTCAGCCTGCCGCCCGGAACCAGAAAAGGGCCTGAAGCAATCCTACGCTTTTGCGGCCAGCTCCCAAAAAAGCGAGTTGAAAAATGGAGCTCAGGGGCACTGCAAATCACAAACCTGCAGAGTTAGAAATGATAACTCTCGCCCACAAAAATATTGAGGGAAGGCAACGAAGAGGATTTGAAAGCAAGCCAGAATTGCAGGAAACAGATTTCAGGAGGTAGATTCGAATCGCCTGTAAAGCACAGGAAAAGCGGCAAAACCTCGACAGTGATGCCCTTGGCCAAAAAGGGCGTATGCGTTTTTTCCTGAATATATTCAGGAAAAAACGCATACGCCCTTTTTGGCCAACCAAGCAACCTGGAAAGGCAAATCAGCGCTACAAAGAAGTCTCGCTTCCCATCGGTAAAAAGGGCCATGCTGAATAAAGTGTCAAAACCAGAAATGCAGGAGAGGCCATGGAGAAATGGGAGCCTTGCTACGCTGATGGGCGGGATGTAAATTGCCGACAGCCACTCTGGAGAAGTGTACGGTGTGTCCTGAAACATCTAAAAAACTCGGCTTAGAGAGCATAGGGCACCTCCACTCATCGGCGTCTAATTTGGGAAAACTAAAAATCAGCAAGGCACAGGCACTCCAAAGTTTAGGGTTGCTCTGTTGACAAGAACCTCCACTTCATTCCACCTTAAATATCCCAGGAAAGAGAAAAATGGATAAAGAAGTTGTGGTCCTTAGGTACAATGGAATATCACTCAGCCATGAAATCAACGTCATAAGGCTAGTAGCAGCATGATGAGTGGATTCAGGTACGACGGTTCTAAGTGAAGTAAGTCACACAGAAAAAGACACTAATCATAAGATATCACTTATAGAGGGAAAGTAAAAACCGCTACACTTGAACTGAATTACAAAACAGAACAGAGTCACACATTTAGAAAACACACTATGGCTGCCTAACGGGAAAGGCGAGGTGGGGTGATGCATAAAACAAGGGTTTCAAATTACCTCAGATACCGTTCCATAAACCCAATGTGTAATAGACAAGACCTACTCCTTGCTCAGTGAACTGGACTCAACACCCCCTATTCACCGCCCAAGAATAGATCTGACTAGTAAGAATCTTCAAATCTATGTATTGATATCTCTCTGTAAGTGAGTCAAGTGCGAGTAAAGCGGCATAAACACAGCAGTGAAAAGCAGCTAAACTCCATTAGGAAAATCAATTACTTTTAAAAACCCGTGAAACAAAGACAGTGAAAGAGAGAGAAATTCTTACAAAATTCGTTCAGGGGCTGTGATGCCACCTGGATTGACCATATCTAGACCCACAGCTGATTGAGACATAAGGGTGGACACTCTTGGGGCTGAGAGGTTTGGTGAGGTTGGGTGAGCAAACGCAGACCCTTTAAAGTAATACTGCGTGGTACCCATCCCATGGGTCCCAAATCTCCAGGTTCAAGGGCATCTTCCTACATCGAAAACATGCATGAGAAACCCAGAAGATGGTACACCGTGTGATCGGGAAAGGTTTCTAAAACGCACCTCATTTCTCATCTCCTTGTGCTCGGGGTCGCCATTCCAGCCGCTTTACTAGCAATCTCCCTCCTTGGAGAATCAGCACGTTTAACCTCCTGTTCCGTACAGGTTGCAATTTGTCCTGAGGATGAACGGGAAGAGGGGGAACCAATGAGCGACTAGCTCTAGGTGGTGGGACAGGCACAGGTCACTCTATTTTCCCATCAGGAAGAAGAATTAACCACAGGCTCAGCCTGCCGCCCGGAACCAGAATAGGGCCTGAAGCAATCCTACGCTTTTGCGGCCAGCTCCCAAAAAAGCGAGTTGAAAAATGGAGCTCAGGGGCCCTGCAAATCACAAACCTGCAGAGTTAGAAATGATAACTCTCGCCCACAAAAATATTGACGGAAGGCAACGAAGAGGATTTGAAAGCAAGGCAGAATTGCAGGAAACAGATTTCAGGAGGTAGATTCGAATCGCCTTTAAAGCACAGGAAAAGCGGCAAAACCTCGACAATGATGCCCTTGGCCAAAAAGGGCGTATGCGTTTTTTCCTGAATATATTCAGGAAAAAACGCATACGCCCTTTTTGGCCAACCAAGCAACCTGGAAAGGCAAATCAGCGCTACAAAGAAGTCTCGCTTCCCATCGGTCAAAAGGGACATGCTGAATAAAGTGTCAATACCAGAAATGCAGGAGAGGCCATGGAGAAATGGGAGCCTTGCTACGCTGATGGGCGGGATGTAAATTGCCAACAGCCACTCTGGAGAAGTGTACGGTGTGTCCTGAAATATCTAAAAAACTCGGCTTAGAGAGCATAGGGCACTTCCACTCATGGGCGTCTAATTTGGGAAAACTAAAAATCAGCAAGGCACAGGCACTCCAAAGTTTAGGGTTGCTCTGTGGACAAGAACCTCCACTTCATTCCACCTTAAATATCCCAGGAAAGAGAAAAATGGATAAAGAAGTTGTGGTCCTTAGGTACAATGGAATATCACTCAGCCATGAAATCAACGTCATAAGGCTAGTAGCAGCATGATGAGTGGATTCAGGTACGACGGTTCTAAGTGAAATAAGTCACACAGAAAAAGACACTAATCAGAAGATATCACTTATAGAGGGAATGTAAAAACCGCTACACTTGAACTGAATTACAAAACAGAACAGAGTCACACATTTAGAAAACACACTATGGCTGCCTAACGGGAAAGTTGAGGTGGGGTGATGCCTAAAACAAGGGTTTCAAATTAGCTCAGATACCGTTCCATAAACCCAATATGTAATAGACAAGACCTACTCCTTGCTCAGTGAACTGGACTCAACACCCCCTATTCACCGCCCAAGAATAGATCTGACTAGTAAGAATCTTCAAACCTATGTATTGATATCTCTCCGTAAGTGAGTCAAGTGCGAGTAAAGCGGCATAAACACAGCAGTGAAAAGCAGCTAAACCCCATTAGGAAAATCAATTACTTTTAAAAACCCGTGAAACAAAGACAGTGAAAGAGAGAGAAATTCTTACAAAATTCGTTCAGGGGCTGTGATGCCACCTGGATTGACCATATCTAGACCCACAGCTGATTGAGACATAAGGGTGGACACTCTTGGGGCTGAGAGGTTTGGTGAGGTTGGGTGAGTAAACGCAGACCCTTTAAAGTAATACTGCGTGGTACCCATCCCATGGGTCCCAAATCTCGAGGTTCAAGGGCATCTTCCTACATCGAAAACATGCATGAGAAGCCCAGAAGATGGTACACCGTGTGATCGGGAAAGGTTTCTAAAACGCACCTCATTTCTCATGTCCTTGTGCTCGGGTTCGCCATTCCAGCCGCTTTACTAGCAATCTCCCTCCTTGCAGAATCAGCACGTTTAACCTCCTGTTCCGTACAGGTTGCAATTTTTCCTGAGGATGAACGGGAAGAGGGGGAACCAATGAGCGACTAGCTCTAGGTGTTGGGAAAGGCACAGGTCACTCTATTTTCCCATCAGGAAGAAGAATTAACCACAGGCTCAGCCTGCCGCCCGGAACCAGAATAGGGCCTGAAGCAATCCTACGCTTTTGCGGCCAGCTCCCAAAAAAGCGAGTTGAAAAATGGAGCTCAGGGGCACTGCAAATCACAAACCTGCAGAGTTAGAAATGATAACTCTCGCCCACAAAAATATTGAGGGAAGGCAACGAAGAGGATTTGAAAGCAAGGCAGAATTGCAGGAAACAGATTTCAGGAGGTAGATTCGAATCGCCTTTAAAGCACAGGAAAAGCGGCAAAACCTCGACAATGATGCGCTTGGCAAAAAAAGGCGTATGCGTTTTTTCCTGAATAAATTCAGGAAAAAACGCATACGCCCTTTTTGGCCAACCAAGCAACCTGGAAAGGCAAATCAGCGCTACAAAGAAGTCTCGCTTCCCATCGGTCAAAAGGGCCATGCTGAATAAAGTGTCAATACCAGAAATGCAGGAGAGGCCATGGTGAAATGGGAGCCTTGCTACGCTGATGGGCGTGATGTAAATTGCCAACAGCCACTCTGGAGAAGTGTACGGTGTGTCCTGAAACATCTAAAAAACTCGGCTTAGAGAGCATAGGGCACCTCCACTCATCGGCGTCTAATTTGGGAAAACTAAAAATCAGCAAGGCACAGGCACTCCAAAGTTTAGGGTTGCTCTGTGGACAAGAACCTCCACTTCATTCCACCTTAAATATCCCAGGAAAGAGAAAAATGGATAAAGAAGTTGTGGTCCTTAGGTACAATGGAATATCACTCAGCCATGAAATCAACCTCATAAGGCTAGTAGCAGCATGATGAGTGGATTCAGGTACGACGGTTCTAAGTGAAATAAGTCACACAGAAAAAGACACTAATCAGAAGATATCACTTATAGAGGGAATGTAAAAACCGCTACACTTGAACTGAATTACAAAACAGAACAGAGTCACACATTTAGAAAACACACTATGGCTGCCTAACGGGAAAGGTGAGGTGGGGTGATGCCTAAAACAAGGGTTTCAAATTACCTCAGATACCGTTCCATAAACCCAATATGTAATAGACAAGACCTACTGCTTGCTCAGTGAACTGGACTCAACACCCCCTATTCACCGCCCAAGAATAGATCTGACTAGTAAGAATCTTCAAACCTATGTATTGATATCTCTCCGTAAGTGAGTCAAGTGGGAGTAAAGCGGCATAAACACAGCAGTGAAAAGCAGCTAAACCCCATTAGGAAAATCAATTACTTTTAAAAACCCGTGAAACAAAGACAGTGAAAGAGAGAGAAATTCTTACAAAATTCGTTCAGGGGCTGTGATGCCACCTGGATTGACCATATCTAGACCCACAGCTGATTGAGACATAAGGGTGGACACTCTTGGGGCTGAGAAGTTTGGTGAGGTTGGGTGAGCAAACGCAGACCCTTTAAAGTAATACTGCGTGGTACCCATCCCATGGGTCCCAAATTTCCAGGTTCAAGGGCATCTTCCTACATCGAAAACATGCATGAGAAGCCCAGAAGATGGTACACCGTGTGATCGGGAAAGGTTTCTAAAACGCACCTCATTTCTCATCTCCTTGTGCTCGGGTTCGCCATTCCAGCCGCTTTACTAGCAATCTCCCTCCTTGGAGAATCAGCACGTTTAACCTCCTGTTCCGTACAGGTTGCAATTTGTCCTGAGGATGAACGGGAAGAGGGGGAACCAATGAGCGACTAGCTCTAGGTGTTGGGAAAGGCACAGGTCACTCTATTTTCCCATCAGGAAGAAGAATTAACCACAGGCTCAGCCTGCCGCCCGGAACCAGAATAGGGCCTGAAGCAATCCTACGCTTTTGCGGCCAGCTCCCAAAAAAGCGAGTTGAAAAATGGAGCTCAGGGGCACTGCAAATCACAAACCTGCAGAGTTAGAAATGATAACTCTCGACCACAAAAATATTGAGGGAAGGCAACGAAGAGGATTTGAAAGCAAGGCAGAATTGCAGGAAACAGATTTCAGGAGGTAGATTCGAATCGCCTTTAAAGCACAGGAAAAGCGGCAAAACCTCGACAATGATGCCCTTGGCAAAAAAAGGCGTATGCGTTTTTTCCTGAATATATTCAGGAAAAAACGCATACGCCCTTTTTGGCCAACCAAGCAACCTGGAAAGGCAAATCAGCGCTACAAAGAAGTCTCGCTTCCCATCGGTCAAAAGGGCCATGCTGAATAAAGTGTCAAAACCAGAAATGCAGGAGAGGCCATGGAGAAATGGGAGCCTTGCTACGCTGATGGGCGGGATGTAAATTGCCGACAGCCACTCTGGAGAAGTGTACGGTGTGTCCTGAAACATCTAAAAAACTCGGCTTAGAGAGCATAGGGCACTTCCACTCATGGGCGTCTAATTTGGGAAAACTAAAAATCAGCAAGGCACAGGCACTCCAAAGTTTAGGGTTGCTCTGTTGACAAGAACCTCCACTTCATTCCACCTTAAATATCCCAGGAAAGAGAAAAATGGATAAAGAAGTTGTGGTCCTTAGGTACAATGGAATATCACTCAGCCATGAAATCAACGTCATAAGGCTAGTAGCAGCATGATGAGTGGATTCAGGTACGACGGTTCTAAGTGAAATAAGTCACACAGAAAAAGACACTAATCAGAAGATATCACTTATAGAGGGAATGTAAAAACCGCTACACTTGAACTGAATTACAAAACAGAACAGAGTCACACATTTAGAAAACACACTATGGCTGCCTAACGGGAAAGGTGAGGTGGGGTGATGCCTAAAACAAGGGTTTCAAATTAGCTCAGATACCGTTCCATAAACCCAATATGTAATAGACAAGACCTACTGCTTGCTCAGTGAACTGGACTCAACACCCCCTATTCACCGCCCAAGAATAGATCTGACTAGTAAGAATCTTCAAACCTATGTATTGATATCTCTCCGTAAGTGAGTCAAGTGTGAGTAAAGCGGCATAATCACAGCAGTGAAAAGCAGCTAAACCCCATTAGGAAAATCAATTACTTTTAAAAACCCGTGAAACAAAGACAGTGAAAGAGAGAGAAATTCTTACAAAATTCGTTCAGGGGCTGTGATGCCACCTGGATTGACCATATCTAGACCCACAGCTGATTGAGACATAAGGGTGGACACTCTTGGGGCTGAGAGGTTTGGTGAGGTTGGGTGAGCAAACGCAGACCCTTTAAAGTAACACTGCGTGGTACCCGTCTGCTGGGTCCCAAATCTCCAGGTTCAAGGGCATCTTCCTACATCGAAAACATGCATGAGAAACCCAGAAGATGGTACACCGTGTGATCGGGAAAGGTTTCTAAAACGCACCTCATTTCTCATCTCCTTGTGCTCGGGTTCGCCATTCCAGCCGCTTTACTAGCAATCTCCCTCCTTGGAGAATCAGCACGTTTAACCTCCTGTTCCGTACAGGTTGCAATTTGTCCTGAGGATGAACGGGAAGAGGGGGAACCAATGAGCGACTAGCTCTAGGTGTTGGGAAAGGCACAGGTCACTATATTTTCCCATCAGGAAGAAGAATTAACCACAGGCTCAGCCTGCCGCCTGGAACCAGAATAGGGCCTGAAGCAATCCTACGGTTTTGGGGCCAGCTCCCAAAAAAGCGAGTTGAAAAATGGAGCTCAGGGGCACTGCAAATCACAAACCTGCAGAGTTAGAAATGATAACTCTCGCCCACAAAAATATTGAGGGAAGGCAACGAAGAGGATTTGAAAGCAAGGCAGAATTGCAGGAAACAGATTTCAGGAGGTAGATTCGAATCGCCTTTAAAGCACAGGAAAAGTGGCAAAACCTCGACAATGATGCCCTTGGCCAAAAAGGGCGTATGCGTTTTTTCCTGAATATATTCAGGAAAAAACGCATACGCCCTTTTTGGCCAACCAAGCAACCTGGAAAGGCAAATCAGCGCTACAAAGAAGTCTCGCTTCCCATCGGTCAAAAGGGTCATGCTGAATAAAGTGTCAATACCAGAAATGCAGGAGAGGCCATGGAGAAATGGGAGCCTTGCTACGCTGATGGGCGGGATGTAAATTGCCAACAGCCACTCTAGAGAACTGTACGGTGTGTCCTGAAACATCTAAAAAACTCGGCTTAGAGAGCATAGGGCACTTCCACTCATGGGTGTCTAATTTGGGAAAACTAAAAATCAGCAAGGCACAGGCACTCCAAAGTTTAGGGTTGCTCTGTTGACAAGAACCTCCACTTCATTCCACCTTAAATATCCCAGGAAAGAGAAAAATGGATAAAGAAGTTGTGGTCCTTAGGTACAATGGAATATCACTCAGCCATGAAATCAACGTCATAAGGCTAGTAGCAGCATGATGAGTGGATTCAGGAACGACGGTTCTAAGTGAAATAAGTCACACAGAAAAAGACACTAATCAGAAGATATCACTTATAGAGGGAAAGTAAAAACCGCTACACTTGAACTGAATTACAAAACAGAACAGAGTCACACATTTAGAAAACACACTATGGCTGCCTAACGGGAAAGGCGAGGTGGGGTGATGCATAAAACAAGGGTTTCAAATTAGCTCAGATACCGTTCCATAAACCCAATATGTAATAGACAAGACCTACTCCTTGCTCAGTGAACTGGACTCAACACCCCCTATTCACCGCCCAAGAATAGATCTGACTAGTAAGAATCTTCAAACCTATGTATTGATATCTCTCCGTAAATGAGTCAAGTGGGAGTAAAGCGGCATAAACACAGCAGTGAAAAGCAGCTAAACCCCATTAGGAAAATCAATTACTTTTAAAAACCCGTGAAACAAAGACAGTGAAAGAGAGAGAAATTCTTACAAAATTCGTTCAGGGGCTGTGATGCCACCTGGATTGACCATATCTAGACCCACAGCTGATTGAGACATAAGGGTGGACACTCTTGGGGCTGAGAGGTTTGGTGAGGTTGGGTGAGCAAACGCAGACCCTTTAAAGTAATACTGCGTGGTACCCATCCCATGGGTCCCAAATCTCGAGGTTCAAGGGCATCTTCCTACATCGAAAACATGCATGAGAAGCCCAGAAGATGGTACACCGTGTGATCGGGAAAGGTTTCTAAAACGCACCTCATTTCTCATCTCCTTGTGCTCGGGTTCGCCATTCCAGCCGCTTTACTAGCAATCTCCCTCCTTGGAGAATCAGCACGTTTAACCTCCTGTTCCGTACAGGTTGCAATTTGTCCTGAGGATGAACGGGAAGAGGGGGAACCAATGAGCGACTAGCTCTAGGTGTTGGGAAAGGCACAGGTCACTCTATTTTCCCATCAGGAAGAAGAATTAACCACAGGCTCAGCCTGCCGCCCGGAACCAGAATAGGGACTGAAGCAATCCTACGCTTTTGCGGCCAGCTCCCAAAAAAGCGAGTTGAAAAATGGAGCTCAGGGGCACTGCAAATCACAAACCTGCAGAGTTAGAAATGATAACTCTCGCCCACAAAAATATTGAGGGAAGGCAACGAAGAGGATTTGAAAGCAAGGCAGAATTGCAGGAAACAGATTTCAGGAGGTAGATTCGAATCGCCTTTAAAGCACAGGAAAAGCGGCAAAACCTCGACAATGATGCCCTTGGCAAAAAAAGGCGTATGCGTTTTTTCCTGAATATATTCAGGAAAAAACGCATACGCCCTTTTTGCCCAACCAAGCAACCTGGAAAGGCAAATCAGCGCTACAAAGAAGTCTCGCTTCCCATTGGTCAAAAGGGCCATGCTGAATAAAGTGTCAAAGCCAGAAATGCAGGAGATGCCATGGAGAAATGGGAGCCTTGCTACGCTGATGGGCGGGATGTAAATTGCCGACAGCCACTCTGGAGAAGTGTACGGTGTGTCCTGAAACATCTAAAAAACTCGGCTTAGAGAGCATAGGGCACTTCCACTCATGGGCGTCTAATTTGGGAAAACTAAAAATCAGCAAGGCACAGGCACTCCAAAGTTTAGGGTTGCTCTGTTGACAAGAACCTCCACTTCATTCCACCTTAAATATCCCAGGAAAGAGAAAAATGGATAAAGAAGTTGTGGTCCTTAGGTACAATGGAATATCACTCAGCCATGAAATCAACGTCATAAGGCTAGTAGCAGCATGATGAGTGGATTCACGTACGACGGTTCTAAGTGAAATAAGTCACACAGAAAAAGACACTAATCAGAAGATATCACTTATAGAGGGAATGTAAAAACCGCTACACTTGAACTGAATTACAAAACAGAACAGAGTCACACATTTGGAAAACACACTATGGCTGCCTAACGGGAAAGGTGAGGTGGGGTGATGCCTAAAACAAGGGTTTCAAATTAGCTCAGATACCGTTCCATAAACCCAATATGAAATAGACAAGACCTACTGCTTGCTCAGTGAACTGGACTCAACACCCCCTATTCACCGCCCAAGAATAGATCTGACTAGTAAGAATCTTCAAACCTATGTATTGATATCTCTCCGTAAGTGAGTCAAGTGGGAGTAAAGCGGCATAAACACAGCAGTGAAAAGCAGCTAAACCCCATTAGGAAAATCAATTACTTTTAAAAACCCGTGAAACAAAGACAGTGAAAGAGAGAGAAATTCTTACAAAATTCGTTCAGGGGCTGTGATGCCACCTGGATTGACCATATCTAGACCCACAGCTGATTGAGACATAAGGGTGGACACTCTTGGGGCTGAGAGGTTTGGTGAGGTTGGGTGAGCAAACGCAGACCCTTTAAAGTAACACTGCGTGGTACCCGTCTGCTGGGTCCCAAATCTCCAGGTTCAAGGGCATCTTCCTACATCGAAAACATGCATGAGAAACCCAGAAGATGGTACACCGTGTGATCGGGAAAGGTTTCTAAAACGCACCTCATTTCTCATCTCCTTGTGCTCGGGTTCGCCATTCCAGCCGCTTTACTAGCAATCTCCCTCCTTGGAGAATCAGCACGTTTAACCTCCTGTTCCGTACAGGTTGCAATTTGTCCTGAGGATGAACGGGAAGAGGGGGAACCAATGAGCGACTAGCTCTAGGTGTTGGGAAAGGCACAGGTCACTCTATTTTCCCATCAGGAAGAAGAATTAACCACAGGCTCAGCCTGCCGCCTGGAACCAGAATAGGGCCTGAAGCAATCCTACGGTTTTGCGGCCAGCTCCCAAAAAAGCGAGTTGAAAAATGGAGCTCAGGGACACTGCAAATCACAAACCTGCAGAGTTATAAATGATAACTCTCGCCCACAAAAATATTGAGGGAAGGCAACGAAGAGGATTTGAAAGCAAGGCAGAATTGCAGGAAACAGATTTCAGGAGGTAGATTCGAATCGCCTTTAAAGCACAGGAAAAGTGGCAAAACCTCGACAATGATGCCCTTGGCCAAAAAGGGCGTATGCGTTTTTTCCTGAATATATTCAGGAAAAAACGCATACGCCCTTTTTGGCCAACCAAGCAACCTGGAAAGGCAAATCAGCGCTACAAAGAAGTCTCGCTTCCCATCGGTCAAAAGGGTCATGCTGAATAAAGTGTCAATACCAGAAATGCAGGAGAGGCCATGGAGAAATGGGAGCCTTGCTACGCTGATGGGCGGGATGTAAATTGCCAACAGCCACTCTGGAGAAGTGTACGGTGTGTCCTGAAACATCTAAAAAACTCGGCTTAGAGAGCATAGGGCACTTCCACTCATGGGTGTCTAATTTGGGAAAACTAAAAATCAGCAAGGCACAGGCACTCCAAAGTTTAGGGTTGCTCTGTTGACAAGAACCTCCACTTCATTCCACCTTAAATATCCCAGGAAAGAGAAAAATGGATAAAGAAGTTGTGGTCCTTAGGTACAATGGAATATCACTCAGCCATGAAATCAACGTCATAAGGCTAGTAGCAGCATGATGAGTGGATTCAGGTACGACGGTTCTAAGTGAAATAAGTCACACAGAAAAAGACACTAATCAGAAGATATCACTTATAGAGGGAAAGTAAAAACCGCTACACTTGAACTGAATTACAAAACAGAACAGAGTCACACATTTAGAAAACACACTATGGCTGCCTAACGGGAAAGGTGAGGTGGGGTGATGCATAAAACAAGGGTTTCAAATTAGCTCAGATACCGTTCCATAAACCCAATATGTAATAGACAAGACCTACTCCTTGCTCAGTGAACTGGACTCAACACCCCCTATTCACCGCCCAAGAATAGATCTGACTAGTAAGAATCTTCAAACCTATGTATTGATATCTCTCCGTAAATGAGTCAAGTGGGAGTAAAGCGGCATAAACACAGCAGTGAAAAGCAGCTAAACCCCATTAGGAAAATCAATTACTTTTAAAAACCCGTGAAACAAAGACAGTGAAAGAGAGAGAAATTCTTACAAAATTCGTTCAGGGGCTGTGATGCCACCTGGATTGACCATATCTAGACCCACAGCTGATTGAGACATAAGGGTGGACACTCTTGGGGCTGAGAGGTTTGGTGAGGTTGGGTGAGCAAACGCAGACCCTTTAAAGTAATACTGCGTGGTACCCGTCTGATGGGTCCCAAATCTCCAGGTTCAAGGGCATCTTCCTACATCGAAAACATGCATGAGAAACCCAGAAGATGGTACACCGTGTGATCGGGAAAGGTTTCTAAAACGCACCTCATTTCTCATCTCCTTGTGCTCGGGTTCGCCATTCCAGCCGCTTTACTAGCAATCTCCCTCCTTGGAGAATCAACACGTTTAACCTCCTGTTCCGTACAGGTTGCAATTTGTCCTGAGGATGAACGGAAAGAGGGGGAACCAATGAGCGACTAGCTCTAGGTGTTGGGAAAGGCACAGGTCACTCTATTTTCCCATCAGGAAGAAGAAATAACCACAGGCTCAGCCTGCCGCCCGGAACAAGAATAGGGCCTGAAGCAATCCTACGCTTTTGCGGCCAGCTCCCAAAAAAGCGAGTTGAAAAATGGAGCTCAGGGGCACTGCAAATCACAAACCTGCAGAGTTAGAAATGATAACTCTCGCCCACAAAAATATTGAGGGAAGGCAACGAAGATGATTTGAAAGCAAGGCAGAATTGCAGGAAACAGATTTCAGGAGGTAGATTCGAATCGCCTGTAAAGCACAGGAAAAGCGGCAAAACCTCGACAATGATGCCCTTGGCCAAAAAGGGCGTATGCGTTTTTTCCTGAATAAATTCAGGAAAAAACGCATACGCCCTTTTTGGCCAACCAAGCAACCTGGAAAGGCAAATCAGCGCTACAAAGAAGTCTCGCTTCCCATCGGTCAAAAGGGCCATGCTGAATAAAGTGTCATAACCGGAAATGCAGGAGAGGCCATGGTGAAATGGGAGCCTTGCTACGCTGATGGGCGGGATGTAAATTGCCAACAGCTACTCTGGAGAAGTGTACGGTGTGTCCTGAAACATCTAAAAAACTCGGCTTAGAGAGCATAGGGCACCTCCACTCATCGGCGTCTAATTTGGGAAAACTAAAAATCAGCAAGGCACAGGCACTCCAAAGTTTAGGGTTGCTCTGTTGACAAGAACCTCCACTTCATTCCACCTTAAATATCCCAGGAAAGAGAAAAATGAATAAAGAAGTTGTGGTCCTTAGGTACAATGGAATATCACTCAGCCATGAAATCAACGTCATAAGGCTAGTAGCAGCATGATGAGTGGATTCAGGTACGACGGTTCTAAGTGAAGTAAGTCACACAGGAAAAGACACTAATCATAAGATATCACTTATAGAGGGAAAGTAAAAACCGCTACACTTGAACTGAATTACAAAACAGAACAGAGTCACACATTTAGAAAACACACTATGGCTGCCTAACGGGAAAGGCGAGGTGGGGTGATGCATAAAACAAGGGTTTCAAATTACCTCAGATACCGTTCCATAAACCCAATATGTAATAGACAAGACCTACTCCTTGCTCAGTGAACTGGACTCAACACCCCCTATTCACCGCCCAAGAATAGATCTGACTAGTAAGAATCTTCCAACCTATGTATTGATATCTCTCCGTAAATGAGTCAAGTGGGAGTAAAGCGGCATAAACACAGCAGTGAAAAGCAGCTAAACCCCATTAGGAAAATCAATTACTTTTAAAAACCCGTGAAACAAAGACAGTGAAAGAGAGAGAAATTCTTACAAAATTCGTTCAGGGGCTGTGATGCCACCTGGATTGACCATATCTAGACCCACAGCTGATTGAGACATAAGGGTGGACACTCTTGGGGCTGAGAGGTTTGGTGAGGTTGGGTGAGCAAACGCAGACCCTTTAAAGTAATACTGCGTGGTACCCATCCCATGGGTCCCAAATCTCGAGGTTCAAGGGCATCTTCCTACATCGAAAACATGCATGAGAAGCCCAGAAGATGGTACACCGTGTGATCGGGAAAGGTTTCTAAAACGCACCTCATTTCTCATCTCCTTGTGCTCGGGTTCGCCATTCCAGCCGCTTTACTAGCAATCTCCCTCCTTGGAGAATCAGCACGTTTAACCTCCTGTTCCGTACAGGTTGCAATTTGTCCTGAGGATGAACGGGAAGAGGGGGAACCAATGAGCGACTAGCTCTAGGTGTTGGGAAAGGCACAGGTCACTCTATTTTCCCATCAGGAAGAAGAATTAACCACAGGCTCAGCCTGCCGCCCGGAACCAGAATAGGGACTGAAGCAATCCTACGCTTTTGCGGCCAGCTCCCAAAAAAGCGAGTTGAAAAATGGAGCTCAGGGGCACTGCAAATCACAAACCTGCAGAGTTAGAAATGATAACTCTCGCCCACAAAAATATTGAGGGAAGGCAACGAAGAGGATTTGAAAGCAAGGCAGAATTGCAGGAAACAGATTTCAGGAGGTAGATTCGAATCGCCTTTAAAGCACAGGAAAAGCGGCAAAACCTCGACAATGATGCCCTTGGCAAAAAAAGGCGTATGCGTTTTTTCCTGAATATATTCAGGAAAAAACGCATACGCCCTTTTTGCCCAACCAAGCAACCTGGAAAGGCAAATCAGCGCTACAAAGAAGTCTCGCTTCCCATCGGTCAAAAGGGCCATGCTGAATAAAGTGTCAAAACCAGAAATGCAGGAGATGCCATGGAGAAATGGGAGCCTTGCTACGCTGATGGGCGGGATGTAAATTGCCGACAGCCACTCTGGAGAAGTGTACGGTGTGTCCTGAAACATCTAAAAAACTCGGCTTAGACAGCATAGGGCACTTCCACTCATGGGCGTCTAAGTTGGGAAAACTAAAAATCAGCAAGGCACAGGCACTGCAAAGTTTAGGGTTGCTCTGTTGACAAGAACCTCCACTTCATTCCACCTTAAATATCCCAGGAAAGAGAAAAATGGATAAAGAAGTTGTGGTCCTTAGGTACAATGGAATATCACTCAGCCATGAAATCAACGTCATAAGGCTAGTAACAGCATGATGAGTGGATTCAGGTACGACGGTTCTAAGTGAAATAAGTCACACAGAAAAAGACACTAATCAGAAGATATCACTTATAGAGGGAATGTAAAAACCGCTACACTTGAACTGAATTACAAAACAGAACAGAGTCACACATTTAGAAAACACACTATGGCTGCCTAACGGGAAAGGTGAGGTGGGGTGATGCCTAAAACAAGGGTTTCAAATTAGCTCAGATACCGTTCCATAAACCCAATATGTAATAGACAAGACCTACTCCTTGCTCAGTGAACTGGACTCAACACCCCCTATTCACCGCCCAAGAATAGATCTGACTAGTAAGAATCTTCAAACCTATGTATTGATATCTCTCCGTAAGTGAGTCAAGTGGGAGTAAGCGGCATAAACACAGCAGTGAAAAGCAGCTAAACCCCATTAGGAAAATCAATTACTTTTAAAAACCCGTGAAACAAAGACAGTGAAAGAGAGAGAAATTCTTACAAAATTCGTTCAGGGGCTGTGATGCCACCTGGATTGACCATATCTAGACCCACAGCTGATTGAGACATAAGGGTGGACACTCTTGGGGCTGAGAGGTTTGGTGAGGTTGGGTGAGCAAACGCAGACCCTTTAAAGTAATACTGCATGGTACCCATCCCATGGGTCCCAAATCTCGAGGTTCAAGGGCATCTTCCTACATCGAAAACATGCATGAGAAGCCCAGAAGATGGTACACCGTGTGATCGGGAAAGGTTTCTAAAACGCACCTCATTTCTCATCTCCTTGTGCTCGGGTTCGCCATTCCAGCCGCTTTACTAGCAATCTCCCTCCTTGGAGAATCAGCACGTTTAACCTCCTGTTCCGTACAGGTTGCAATTTGTCCTGAGGATGAACGGGAAGAGGGGGAACCAATGAGCGACTAGCTCTAGGTGTTGGGAAAGGCACAGGTCACTCTATTTTCCCATCAGGAAGAAGAATTAACCACAGGCTCAGCCTGCCGCCCGGAACCAGAATAGGGCCTGAAGCAATCCTACGCTTTTGCGGCCAGCTCCCAAAAAAGCGAGTTGTAAAATGGAGCTCAGGGGCACTGCAAATCACAAACCTGCAGAGTTAGAAATGATAACTCTCGCCCACAAAAATATTGAGGGAAGGCAACGAAGAGGATTTGAAAGCAAGGCAGAATTGCAGGAAACAGATTTCAGGAGGTAGATTCGAATCGCCTTTAAAGCACAGGAAAAGCGGCAAAACCTCGACAATGATGCCCTTGGCAAAAAAAGGTGTATGCGTTTTTTCCTGAATATATTCAGGAAAAAACGCATACGCCCTTTTTGGCCAACCAAGCAACCTGGAAAGGCAAATCAGCGCTACAAAGAAGTCTCGCTTCCCATCGGTCAAAAGGGCCATGCTGAATAAAGTGTCAAAACCAGAAATGCAGGAGAGGCCATGGAGAAATGGGAGCCTTGCTACGCTGATGGGCGGGATGTAAATTGCCGACAGCCACTCTGGAGAAGTGTACGGTGTGTCCTGAAACATCTAAAAAACTCGGCTTAGAGAGCATAGGGCACTTCCACTCATGGGCGTCTAAGTTGGGAAAACTAAAAATCAGCAAGGCACAGGCACTGCAAAGTTTAGGGTTGCTCTGTTGACAAGAACCTCCACTTCATTCCACCTTAAATATCCCAGGAAAGAGAAAAATGGATAAAGAAGTTGTGGTCCTTAGGTACAATGGAATATCACTCAGCCATGAAATCAACGTCATAAGGCTAGTAGCAGCATGATGAGTGGATTCAGGTACGACGGTTCTAAGTGAAATAAGTCACACAGAAAAAGACACTAATCAGAAGATATCACTTATAGAGGGAATGTAAAAACCGCTACACTTGAACTGAATTACAAAACAGAACAGAGTCACACATTTAGAAAACACACTATGGCTGCCTAACGGGAAAGGTGAGGTGGGGTGATGCCTAAAACAAGGGTTTCAAATTAGCTCAGATACCGTTCCATAATCCCAATATGTAATAGACAAGACCTACTGCTTGCTCAGTGAACTGGACTCAACACCCCCTATTCACCGCCCAAGAATAGATCTGACTAGTAAGAATCTTCAAACCTATGTATTGATATCTCTCCGTAAGTGAGTCAAGTGGGAGTAAAGCGGCATAAACACAGCAGTGAAAAGCAGCTAAACCCCATTAGGAAAATCAATTACTTTTAAAAACCCGTGAAACAAAGACAGTGAAAGAGAGAGAAATTCTTACAAAATTCGTTCAGGGGCTGTGATGCCACCTGGATTGACCATATCTAGACCCACAGCTGATTGAGACATAAGGGTGGACACTCTTGGGGCTGAGAGGTTTGGTGAGGTTGGGTGAGCAAACACAGACCCTTTAAAGTAATACTGCGTGGTACCCGTCTGATGGGTCCCAAATCTCCAGGTTCAAGGGCATCTTCCTACATCGAAAACATGCATGAGAACCCCAGAAGATGGTACACCGTGTGATCGGGAAAGGTTTCTAAAACGCACCTCATTTCTCATCTCCTTGTGCTCGGGTTCGCCATTCCAGCCGCTTTACTAGCAATCTCCCTCCTTGGAGAATCAGCACGTTTAACCTCCTGTTCCGTACAGGTTGCAATTTGTCCTGAGGATGAACGGGAAGAGGGGGAACCAATGAGCGACTAGCTCTAGGTGTTGGGAAAGGCACAGGTCACTCTATTTTCCCATCAGGAAGAAGAATTAACCACAGGCTCAGCCTGCCGCCCGGAACCAGAATAGGGCCTGAAGCAATCCTACGCTTTTGCGGCCAGCTCCCAAAAAAGCGAGTTGAAAAATGGAGCTCAGGGGCACTGCAAATCACAAACCTGCAGAGTTAGAAATGATAACTCTCGCCCACAAAAATATTGAGGGAAGGCAACGACGAGGAGTTGAAAGCAAGCCAGAATTGCAGGAAACAGATTTCAGGAGGTAGATTCGAATCGCCTGTAAAGCACAGGAAAAGCGGCAAAACCTCGACTATGATGCCCTTGGCCAAAAAGGGCGTATGCGTTTTTTCCTGAATAAATTCAGGAAAAAACGCATACGCCCTTTTTGGCCAACCAAGCAACCTGGAAAGGCAAATCAGCGCTACAAAGAAGTCTCGCTTCCCATCGGTCAAAAGGGCCATGCTGAAAAAAGTGTCAAAACCAGAAATGCAGGATAGGACATGGTGAAATGGGAGCCTTGCTACGCTGATGGGCGGGATGTAAATTGCCAACAGCCACTCTGGAGAAGTGTACGGTGTGTCCTGAAACATCTAAAAAACTCGGCTTAGAGAGCATAGGGCACCTCCACTCATCGGCGTCTAATTTGGGAAAACTAAAAATCAGCAAGGCACAGGCACTCCAAAGTTTAGGGTTGCTCTGTTGACAAGAACCTCCACTTCATTCCACCTTAAATATCCCAGGAAAGAGAAAAATGGATAAAGAAGTTGTGGTCCTTAGGTACAATGGAATATCACTCAGCCATGAAATCAACGTCATAAGGCTAGTAGCAGCATGATGAGTGGATTCAGGTACGACGGTTCTAAGTGAAGTAAGTCACACAGAAAAAGACACTAATCATAAGATATCACTTATAGAGGGAAAGTAAAAACCACTACACTTGAACTGAATTACAAAACAGAACAGAGTCACACATTTAGAAAACACACTATGGCTGCCTAACGGGAAAGGCGAGGTGGGGTGATGCATAAAACAAGGGTTTCAAATTAGCTCAGATACCGTTCCATAAACCCAATATGTAATAGACAAGACCTACTCCTTGCTCAGTGAACTGGACTCAACACCCCCTATTCACCGCCCAAGAATAGATCTGACTAGTAAGAATCTTCAAACCTATGTATTGATATCTCTCTGTAAGTGAGTCAAGTGGGAGTAAAGCGGCATAAACACAGCAGTGAAAAGCAGCTAAACCCCATTAGGAAAATCAATTACTTTTAAAAACCCGTGAAACAAAGACAGTGAAAGAGAGAGAAATTCTTACAAAATTCGTTCAGGGGCTGTGATGCCACCTGGATTGACCATATCTAGACCCACAGCTGATTGAGACATAAGGGTGGACACTCTTGGGGCTGAGATGTTTGGTGAGGTTGGGTGAGCAAACGCAGACCCTTTAAAGTAATACTGCGTGGTACCCATCCCATGGGTCCCAAATCTCCAGGTTCAAGGGCATCTTCCTACATCGAAAACATGCATGAGAAACCCAGAAGATGGTACACCGTGTGATCGGGAAAGGTTTCTAAAACGCACCTCATTTCTCATCTCCTTGTGCTCGGGGTCGCCATTCCAGCCGCTTTACTAGCAATCTCCCTCCTTGGAGAATCAGCACGTTTAACCTCCTGTTCCGTACAGGTTGCAATTTGTCCTGAGGATGAACGGGAAGAGGGGGAACCAATGAGCGACTAGCTCTAGGTGGTGGGACGGGCACAGGTCACTCTATTTTCCCATCAGGAAGAAGAATTAACCACAGGCTCAGCCTGCCGCCCGGAACCAGAATAGGGCCTGAAGCAATCCTACGCTTTTGCGGCCAGCTCCCAAAAAAGCGAGTTGAAAAATGGAGCTCAGGGGCCCTGCAAATCACAAACCTGCAGAGTTAGAAATGATAACTCTCGCCCACAAAAATATTGAGGGAAGGCAACGAAGAGGATTTGAAAGCAAGGCAGAATTGCAGGAAACAGATTTCAGGAGGTAGATTCGAATCGCCTTTAAAGCACAGGAAAAGCGGCAAAACCTCGACAATGATGCCCTTGGCCAAAAAGGGCGTATGCGTTTTTTCCTGAATATATTCAGGAAAAAACGCATACGCCCTTTTTGGCCAACCAAGCAACCTGGAAAGGCAAATCAGCGCTACAAAGAAGTCTCGCTTCCCATCGGTCAAAAGGGACATGCTGAATAAAGTGTCAATACCAGAAATGCAGGAGAGGCCATGGAGAAATGGGAGCCTTGCTACGCTGATGGGCGGGATGTAAATTGCCAACAGCCACTCTGGAGAAGTGTACGGTGTGTCCTGAAATATCTAAAAAACTCGGCTTAGAGAGCATAGGGCACTTCCACTCATGGGCGTCTAATTTGGGAAAACTAAAAATCAGCAAGGCACAGGCACTCCAAAGTTTAGAGTTGCTCTGTGGACAAGAACCTCCACTTCATTCCACCTTAAATATCCCAGGAAAGAGAAAAATGGATAAAGAAGTTGTGGTCCTTAGGTACAATGGAATATCACTCAGCCATGAAATCAACGTCATAAGGCTAGTAGCAGCATGATGAGTGGATTCAGGTACGACGGTTCTAAGTGAAATAAGTCACACAGAAAAAGACACTAATCAGAAGATATCACTTATAGAGGGAATGTAAAAACCGCTACACTTGAACTGAATTACAAAACAGAACAGAGTCACACATTTAGAAAACACACTATGGCTGCCTAACGGGAAAGGTGAGGTGGGGTGATGCCTAAAACAAGGGTTTCAAATTAGCTCAGATACCGTTCCATAATCCCAATATGTAATAGACAAGACCTACTGCTTGCTCAGTGAACTGGACACAACACCCCCTATTCACCGCCCAAGAATTGATCTGACTAGTAAGAATCTTCAAACCTATGTATTGATATCTCTCCGTAAGTGAGTCAAGTGGGAGTAAAGCGGCATAAACACAGCAGTGAAAAGCAGCTAAACCCCATTAGGAAAATCAATTACTTTTAAAAACCCGTGAAACAAAGACAGTGAAAGAGAGAGAAATTCTTACAAAATTCGTTCAGGGGCTGTGATGCCACCTGGATTGACCATATCTAGACCCACAGCTGATTGAGACATAAGGGTGGACACTCTTGGGGCTGAGAGGTTTGGTGAGGTTGGGTGAGCAAACGCAGACCCTTTAAAGTAACACTGCGTGGTACCCGTCTGCTGGGTCCCAAATCTCCAGGTTCAAGGGCATCTTCCTACATCGAAAACATGCATGAGAAACCCAGAAGATGGTACACCGTGTGATCGGGAAAGGTTTCTAAAACGCACCTCATTTCTCATCTCCTTGTGCTCGGGTTCGCCATTCCAGCCGCTTTACTAGCAATCTCCCTCCTTGGAGAATCAGCACGTTTAACCTCCTGTTCCGTACAGGTTGCAATTTGTCCTGAGGATGAACGGGAAGAGGGGGAACCAATGAGCGACTAGCTCTAGGTGTTGGGAAAGGCACAGGTCACTCTATTTTCCCATCAGGAAGAAGAATTAACCACAGGCTCAGCCTGCCGCCTGGAACCAGAATAGGGCCTGAAGCAATCCTACGGTTTTGCGGCCAGCTCCCAAAAAAGCGAGTTGAAAAATGGAGCTCAGAGGCACTGCAAATCACAAACCTGCAGAGTTATAAATGATAACTCTCGCCCACAAAAATATTGAGGGAAGGCAACGAAGAGGATTTGAAAGCAAGGCAGAATTGCAGGAAACAGATTTCAGGAGGTAGATTCGAATCGCCTTTAAAGCACAGGAAAAGTGGCAAAACCTCGACAATGATGCCCTTGGCCAAAAAGGGCGTATGCGTTTTTTCCTGAATATATTCAGGAAAAAACGCATACGCCCTTTTTGGCCAACCAAGCAACCTGGAAAGGCAAATCAGCGCTACAAAGAAGTCTCGCTTCCCATCGGTCAAAAGGGTCATGCTGAATAAAGTGTCAATACCAGAAATGCAGGAGAGGCCATGGAGAAATGGGAGCCTTGCTACGCTGATGGGCGGGATGTAAATTGCCGACAGCCACTCTGGAGAAGTGTACGGTGTGTCCTGAAACATCTAAAAAACTCGGCTTAGAGAGCATAGGGCACTTCCACTCATGGGCGTCTAATTTGGGAAAACTAAAAATCAGCAAGGCACAGGCACTGCAAAGTTTAGGGTTGCTCTGTTGACAAGAACCTCCACTTCATTCCACCTTAAATATCCCAGGAAAGAGAAAAATGGATAAAGAAGTTGTGGTCCTTAGGTACAATGGAATATCACTCAGCCATGAAATCAACGTCATAAGGCTAGTAGCAGCATGATGAGTGGATTCAGGTACGACGGTTCTAAGTGAAATAAGTCACACAGAAAAAGACACTAATCAGAAGATATCACTTATAGAGGGAATGTAAAAACCGCTACACTTGAACTGAATTACAAAACAGAACAGAGTCACACATTTAGAAAACACACTATGGCTGCCTAACGGGAAAGGTAAGGTGGGGTGATGCCTAAAACAAGGGTTTCAAATTAGCTCAGATACCGTTCCATAAACCCAATATGTAATAGACAAGACCTACTGCTTGCTCAGTGAACTGGACTCAACAGCCCCTATTCACCGCCCAAGAATAGATCTGACTAGTAAGAATCTTCAAACCTATGTATTGATATCTCTCCGTAAGTGAGTCAAGTGGGAGTAAAGCGGCATAAACACAGCAGTGAAAAGCAGCTAAACCCCATTAGGAAAATCAATTACTTTTAAAAACCCGTGAAACAAAGACAGTGAAAGAGAGAGAAATTCTTACAAAATTCGTTCAGGGGCTGTGATGCCACCTGGATTGACCATATCTAGACCCACAGCTGATTGAGACATAAGGGTGGACACTCTTGGGGCTGAGAGGTTTGGTGAGGTTGGGTGAGCAAACGCAGACCCTTTAAAGTAACACTGCGTGGTACCCGTCTGCTGGGTCCCAAATCTCCGGGTTCAAGGGCATCTTCCTACATCGAAAACATGCATGAGAAACCCAGAAGATGGTACACCGTGTGATCGGGAAAGGTTTCTAAAACGCACCTCATTTCTCATCTCCTTGTGCTCGGGTTCGCCATTCCAGCCGCTTTACTAGCAATCTCCCTCCTTGGAGAATCAGCACGTTTAACCTCCTGTTCCGTACAGGTTGCAATTTGTCCTGAGGATGAACGGGAAGAGGGGGAACCAATGAGCGACTAGCTCTAGGTGTTGGAAAAGGCACAGGTCACTCTATTTTCCCATCAGGAAGAAGAATTAACCACAGGCTCAGCCTGCCGCCTGGAACCAGAATAGGGCCTGAAGCAATCCTACGGTTTTGCGGCCAGCTCCCAAAAAAGCGAGTTGAAAAATGGAGCTCAGGGGCACTGCAAATCACAAACCTGCAGAGTTATAAATGATAACTCTCGCCCACAAAAATATTGAGGGAAGGCAACGAAGAGGATTTGAAAGCAAGGCAGAATTGCAGGAAACAGATTTCAGGAGGTAGATTCGAATCGCCTTTAAAGCACAGGAAAAGTGGCAAAACCTCGACAATGATGCCCTTGGCCAAAAAGGGCGTATGCGTTTTTTCCTGAATATATTCAGGAAAAAACGCATACGCCCTTTTTGGCCAACCAAGCAACCTGGAAAGGCAAATCAGCGCTACAAAGAAGTCTCGCTTCCCATCGGTCAAAAGGGTCATGCTGAATAAAGTGTCAATACCAGAAATGCAGGAGAGGCCATGGAGAAATGGGAGCCTTGCTACGCTGATGGGCGGGATGTAAATTGCCAACAGCCACTCTGGAGAAGTGTACGGTGTGTCCTGAAACATCTAAAAAACTCGGCTTAGAGAGCATAGGGCACTTCCACTCATGGGTGTCTAATTTGGGAAAACTAAAAATCAGCAAGGCACAGGCACTCCAAAGTTTAGGGTTGCTCTGTTGACAAGAACCTCCACTTCATTCCACCTTAAATATCCCAGGAAAGAGAAAAATGGATAAAGAAGTTGTGGTCCTTAGGTACAATGGAATATCACTCAGCCATGAAATCAACGTCATAAGGCTAGTAGCAGCATGATGAGTGGATTCAGGAACGACGGTTCTAAGTGAAATAAGTCACACAGAAAAAGACACTAATCAGAAGATATCACTTATAGAGGGAAAGTAAAAACCGCTACACTTGAACTGAATTACAAAACAGAACAGAGTCACACATTTAGAAAACACACTATGGCTGCCTAACGGGAAAGGCGAGGTGGGGTGATGCATAAAACAAGGGTTTCAAATTAGCTCAGATACCGTTCCATAAACCCAATATGTAATAGACAAGACCTACTCCTTGCTCAGTGAACTGGACTCAACACCCCCTATTCACTGCCCAAGAATAGATCTGACTAGTCAGAATCTTCAAACCTATGTATTGATATCTCTCCGTAAATGAGTCAAGTGGGAGTAAAGCGGCATAAACACAGCAGTGAAAAGCAGCTAAACCCCATTAGGAAAATCAATTACTTTTAAAAACCCGTGAAACAAAGACAGTGAAAGAGAGAGAAATTCTTACAAAATTCGTTCAGGGGCTGTGATGCCACCTGGATTGACCATATCTAGACCCACAGCTGATTGAGACATAAGGGTGGACACTCTTGGGGCTGAGAGGTTTGGTGAGGTTGGGTGAGCAAACGCAGACCCTTTAAAGTAATACTGCGTGGTACCCATCCCATGGGTCCCAAATCTCGAGGTTCAAGGGCATCTTCCTACATCGAAAACATGCATGAGAAGCCCAGAAGATGGTACACCGTGTGATCGGGAAAGGTTTCTAAAACGCACCTCATTTCTCATCTCCTTGTGCTCGGGGTCGCCATTCCAGCCGCTTTACTAACAATCTCCCTCCTTGGAGAATCAGCACGTTTAACCTCCTGTTCCGTACAGGTTGCAATTTGTCCTGAGGATGAACGGGAAGAGGGGGAACCAATGAGCGACTAGCTCTAGGTGTTGGGAAAGGCACAGGTCACTCTATTTTCCCATCAGGAAGAAGAATTAACCACAGGCTCAGCCTGCCGCCCGGAACCAGAATAGGGACTGAAGCAATCCTACGCTTTTGCGGCCAACTCCCAAAAAAGCGAGTTGAAAAATGGAGCTCAGGGGCACTGCAAATCACAAACCTGCAGAGTTAGAAATGATAACTCTCGCCCACAAAAATATTGAGGGAAGGCAACGAAGAGGATTTGAAAGCAAGGCAGAATTGCAGGAAACAGATTTCAGGAGGTAGATTCGAATCGCCTTTAAAGCACAGGAAAAGCGGCAAAACCTCGACAATGATGCCCTTGGCAAAAAAAGGCGTATGCGTTTTTTCCTGAATATATTCAGGAAAAAACGCATACGCCCTTTTTGCCCAACCAAGCAACCTGGAAAGGCAAATCAGCGCTACAAAGAAGTCTCGCTTCCCATTGGTCAAAAGGGCCATGCTGAATAAAGTGTCAAAACCAGAATTGCAGGAGATGCCATGGAGAAATGGGAGCCTTGCTACGCTGATGGGCGGGATGTAAATTGCCGACAGCCACTCTGGAGAAGTGTACGGTGTGTCCTGAAACATCTAAAAAACTCGGCTTAGAGAGCATAGGGCACTTCCACTCATGGGCGTCTAATTTGGGAAAACTAAAAATCAGCAAGGCACAGGCACTCCAAAGTTTAGGGTTGCTCTGTTGACAAGAACCTCCACTTCATTCCACCTTAAATATCCCAGGAAAGAGAAAAATGGATAAAGAAGTTGTGGTCCTTAGGTACAATGGAATATCACTCAGCCATGAAATCAACGTCATAAGGCTAGTAGCAGCATGATGAGTGGATTCACGTACGACGGTTCTAAGTGAAATAAGTCACACAGAAAAAGACACTAATCAGAAGATATCACTTATAGAGGGAATGTAAAAACCGCTACACTTGAACTGAATTACAAAACAGAACAGAGTCACACATTTGGAAAACACTATGGCTGCCTAACGGGAAAGGTGAGGTGGGGTGATGCCTAAAACAAGGGTTTCAAATTAGCTCAGATACCGTTCCATAAACCCAATATGTAATAGACAAGACCTACTCCTTGCTCAGTGAACTGGACTCAACACCCCCTATTCACCGCCCAAGAATAGATCTGACTAGTAAGAATCTTCAAACCTATGTATTGATATCTCTCCGTAAGTGAGTCAAGTGGGAGTAAGCGGCATAAACACAGCAGTGAAAAGCAGCTAAACCCCATTAGGAAAATCAATTACTTTTAAAAACCCGTGAAACAAAGACAGTGAAAGAGAGAGAAATTCTTACAAAATTCGTTCAGGGGCTGTGATGCCACCTGGATTGACCATATCTAGACCCACAGCTGATTGAGACATAAGGGTGGACACTCTTGGGGCTGAGAGGTTTGGTGAGGTTGGGTGAGCAAACGCAGACCCTTTAAAGTAATACTGCATGGTACCCATCCCATGGGTCCCAAATCTCGAGGTTCAAGGGCATCTTCCTACATCGAAAACATGCATGAGAAGCCCAGAAGATGGTACACCGTGTGATCGGGAAAGGTTTCTAAAACGCACCTCATTTCTCATCTCCTTGTGCTCGGGTTCGCCATTCCAGCCGCTTTACTAGCAATCTCCCTCCTTGGAGAATCAGCACGTTTAACCTCCTGTTCCGTACAGGTTGCAATTTGTCCTGAGGATGAACGGGAAGAGGGGGAACCAATGAGCGACTAGCTCTAGGTGTTGGGAAAGGCACAGGTCACTCTATTTTCCCATCAGGAAGAAGAATTAACCACAGGCTCAGCCTGCCGCCCGGAACCAGAATAGGGCCTGAAGCAATCCTACGCTTTTGCGGCCAGCTCCCAAAAAAGCGAGTTGTAAAATGGAGCTCAGGGGCACTGCAAATCACAAACCTGCAGAGTTAGAAATGATAACTCTCGCCCACAAAAATATTGAGGGAAGGCAACGAAGAGGATTTGAAAGCAAGGCAGAATTGCAGGAAACAGATTTCAGGAGGTAGATTCGAATCGCCTTTAAAGCACAGGAAAAGCGGCAAAACCTCGACAATGATGCCCTTGGCAAAAAAAGGTGTATGCGTTTTTTCCTGAATATATTCAGGAAAAAACGCATACGCCCTTTTTGGCCAACCAAGCAACCTGGAAAGGCAAATCAGCGCTACAAAGAAGTCTCGCTTCCCATCGGTCAAAAGGGCCATGCTGAATAAAGTGTCAAAACCAGAAATGCAGGAGAGGCCATGGAGAAATGGGAGCCTTGCTACGCTGATGGGCGGGATGTAAATTGCCGACAGCCACTCTGGAGAAGTGTACGGTGTGTCCTGAAACATCTAAAAAACTCGGCTTAGAGAGCATAGGGCACTTCCACTCATGGGCGTCTAAGTTGGGAAAACTAAAAATCAGCAAGGCACAGGCACTGCAAAGTTTAGGGTTGCTCTGTTGACAAGAACCTCCACTTCATTCCACCTTAAATATCCCAGGAAAGAGAAAAATGGATAAAGAAGTTGTGGTCCTTAGGTACAATGGAATATCACTCAGCCATGAAATCAACGTCATAAGGCTAGTAGCAGCATGATGAGTGGATTCAGGTACGACGGTTCTAAGTGAAATAAGTCACACAGAAAAAGACACTAATCAGAAGATATCACTTATAGAGGGAATGTAAAAACCGCTACACTTGAACTGAATTACAAAACAGAACAGAGTCACACATTTAGAAAACACACTATGGCTGCCTAACGGGAAAGGTGAGGTGGGGTGATGCCTAAAACAAGGGTTTCAAATTAGCTCAGATACCGTTCCATAATCCCAATATGTAATAGACAAGACCTACTGCTTGCTCAGTGAACTGGACTCAACACCCCCTATTCACCGCCCAAGAATAGATCTGACTAGTAAGAATCTTCAAACCTATGTATTGATATCTCTCCGTAAGTGAGTCAAGTGGGAGTAAAGCGGCATAAACACAGCAGTGAAAAGCAGCTAAACCCCATTAGGAAAATCAATTACTTTTAAAAACCCGTGAAACAAAGACAGTGAAAGAGAGAGAAATTCTTACAAAATTCGTTCAGGGGCTGTGATGCCACCTGGATTGACCATATCTAGACCCACAGCTGATTGAGACATAAGGGTGGACACTCTTGGGGCTGAGAGGTTTGGTGAGGTTGGGTGAGCAAACACAGACCCTTTAAAGTAATACTGCGTGGTACCCGTCTGATGGGTCCCAAATCTCCAGGTTCAAGGGCATCTTCCTACATCGAAAACATGCATGAGAACCCCAGAAGATGGTACACCGTGTGATCGGGAAAGGTTTCTAAAACGCACCTCATTTCTCATCTCCTTGTGCTCGGGTTCGCCATTCCAGCCGCTTTACTAGCAATCTCCCTCCTTGGAGAATCAGCACGTTTAACCTCCTGTTCCGTACAGGTTGCAATTTGTCCTGAGGATGAACGGGAAGAGGGGGAACCAATGAGCGACTAGCTCTAGGTGTTGGGAAAGGCACAGGTCACTCTATTTTCCCATCAGGAAGAAGAATTAACCACAGGCTCAGCCTGCCGCCCGGAACCAGAATAGGGCCTGAAGCAATCCTACGCTTTTGCGGCCAGCTCCCAAAAAAGCGAGTTGAAAAATGGAGCTCAGGGGCACTGCAAATCACAAACCTGCAGAGTTAGAAATGATAACTCTCGCCTACAAAAATATTGAGGGAAGGCAACGACGAGGAGTTGAAAGCAAGCCAGAATTGCAGGAAACAGATTTCAGGAGGTAGATTCGAATCGCCTGTAAAGCACAGGAAAAGCGGCAAAACCTCGACAATGATGCCCTTGGCCAAAAAGGGCGTATGCGTTTTTTCCTGAATAAATTCAGGAAAAAACGCATACGCCCTTTTTGGCCAACCAAGCAACCTGGAAAGGCAAATCAGCGCTACAAAGAAGTCTCGCTTCCCATCGGTCAAAAGGGCCATGCTGAAAAAAGTGTCAAAACCAGAAATGCAGGATAGGACATGGTGAAATGGGAGCCTTGCTACGCTGATGGGCGGGATGTAAATTGCCAACAGCCACTCTGGAGAAGTGTACGGTGTGTCCTGAAACATCTAAAAAACTCGGCTTAGAGAGCATAGGGCACCTCCACTCATCGGCGTCTAATTTGGGAAAACTAAAAATCAGCAAGGCACAGGCACTCCAAAGTTTAGGGTTGCTCTGTTGACAAGAACCTCCACTTCATTCCACCTTAAATATCCCAGGAAAGAGAAAAATGGATAAAGAAGTTGTGGTCCTTAGGTACAATGGAATATCACTCAGCCATGAAATCAACGTCATAAGGCTAGTAGCAGCATGATGAGTGGATTCAGGTACGACGGTTCTAAGTGAAGTAAGTCACACAGAAAAAGACACTAATCATAAGATATCACTTATAGAGGGAAAGTAAAAACCACTACACTTGAACTGAATTACAAAACAGAACAGAGTCACACATTTAGAAAACACACTATGGCTGCCTAACGGGAAAGGCGAGGTGGGGTGATGCATAAAACAAGGGTTTCAAATTACCTCAGATACCGTTCCATAAACCCAATATGTAATAGACAAGACCTACTCCTTGCTCAGTGAACTGGACTCAACACCCCCTATTCACCGCCCAAGAATAGATCTGACTAGTAAGAATCTTCAAACCTATGTATTGATATCTCTCTGTAAGTGAGTCAAGTGGGAGTAAAGCGGCATAAACACAGCAGTGAAAAGCAGCTAAACCCCATTAGGAAAATCAATTACTTTTAAAAACCCGTGAAACAAAGACAGTGAAAGAGAGAGAAATTCTTACAAAATTCGTTCAGGGGCTGTGATGCCACCTGGATTGACCATATCTAGACCCACAGCTGATTGAGACATAAGGGTGGACACTCTTGGGGCTGAGATGTTTGGTGAGGTTGGGTGAGCAAACGCAGACCCTTTAAAGTAATACTGCGTGGTACCCATCCCATGGGTCCCAAATCTCCAGGTTCAAGGGCATCTTCCTACATCGAAAACATGCATGAGAAACCCAGAAGATGGTACACCGTGTGATCGGGAAAGGTTTCTAAAACGCACCTCATTTCTCATCTCCTTGTGCTCGGGGTCGCCATTCCAGCCGCTTTACTAGCAATCTCCCTCCTTGGAGAATCAGCACGTTTAACCTCCTGTTCCGTACAGGTTGCAATTTGTCCTGAGGATGAACGGGAAGAGGGGGAACCAATGAGCGACTAGCTCTAGGTGGTGGGACGGGCACAGGTCACTCTATTTTCCCATCAGGAAGAAGAATTAACCACAGGCTCAGCCTGCCGCCCGGAACCAGAATAGGGCCTGAAGCAATCCTACGCTTTTGCGGCCAGCTCCCAAAAAAGCGAGTTGAAAAATGGAGCTCAGGGGCCCTGCAAATCACAAACCTGCAGAGTTAGAAATGATAACTCTCGCCCACAAAAATATTGAGGGAAGGCAACGAAGAGGATTTGAAAGCAAGGCAGAATTGCAGGAAACAGATTTCAGGAGGTAGATTCGAATCGCCTTTAAAGCACAGGAAAAGCGGCAAAACCTCGACAATGATGCCCTTGGCCAAAAAGGGCGTATGCGTTTTTTCCTGAATATATTCAGGAAAAAACGCATACGCCCTTTTTGGCCAACCAAGCAACCTGGAAAGGCAAATCAGCGCTACAAAGAAGTCTCGCTTCCCATCGGTCAAAAGGGACATGCTGAATAAAGTGTCAATACCAGAAATGCAGGAGAGGCCATGGAGAAATGGGAGCCTTGCTACGCTGATGGGCGGGATGTAAATTGCCAACAGCCACTCTGGAGAAGTGTACGGTGTGTCCTGAAATATCTAAAAAACTCGGCTTAGAGAGCATAGGGCACTTCCACTCATGGGCGTCTAATTTGGGAAAACTAAAAATCAGCAAGGCACAGGCACTCCAAAGTTTAGAGTTGCTCTGTGGACAAGAACCTCCACTTCATTCCACCTTAAATATCCCAGGAAAGAGAAAAATGGATAAAGAAGTTGTGGTCCTTAGGTACAATGGAATATCACTCAGCCATGAAATCAACGTCATAAGGCTAGTAGCAGCATGATGAGTGGATTCAGGTACGACGGTTCTAAGTGAAATAAGTCACACAGAAAAAGACACTAATCAGAAGATATCACTTATAGAGGGAATGTAAAAACCGCTACACTTGAACTGAATTACAAAACAGAACAGAGTCACACATTTAGAAAACACACTATGGCTGCCTAACGGGAAAGGTGAGGTGGGGTGATGCCTAAAACAAGGGTTTCAAATTAGCTCAGATACCGTTCCATAATCCCAATATGTAATAGACAAGACCTACTGCTTGCTCAGTGAACTGGACACAACACCCCCTATTCACCGCCCAAGAATTGATCTGACTAGTAAGAATCTTCAAACCTATGTATTGATATCTCTCCGTAAGTGAGTCAAGTGGGAGTAAAGCGGCATAAACACAGCAGTGAAAAGCAGCTAAACCCCATTAGGAAAATCAATTACTTTTAAAAACCCGTGAAACAAAGACAGTGAAAGAGAGAGAAATTCTTACAAAATTCGTTCAGGGGCTGTGATGCCACCTGGATTGACCATATCTAGACCCACAGCTGATTGAGACATAAGGGTGGACACTCTTGGGGCTGAGAGGTTTGGTGAGGTTGGGTGAGCAAACGCAGACCCTTTAAAGTAACACTGCGTGGTACCCGTCTGCTGGGTCCCAAATCTCCAGGTTCAAGGGCATCTTCCTACATCGAAAACATGCATGAGAAACCCAGAAGATGGTACACCGTGTGATCGGGAAAGGTTTCTAAAACGCACCTCATTTCTCATCTCCTTGTGCTCGGGTTCGCCATTCCAGCCGCTTTACTAGCAATCTCCCTCCTTGGAGAATCAGCACGTTTAACCTCCTGTTCCGTACAGGTTGCAATTTGTCCTGAGGATGAACGGGAAGAGGGGGAACCAATGAGCGACTAGCTCTAGGTGTTGGGAAAGGCACAGGTCACTCTATTTTCCCATCAGGAAGAAGAATTAACCACAGGCTCAGCCTGCCGCCTGGAACCAGAATAGGGCCTGAAGCAATCCTACGGTTTTGCGGCCAGCTCCCAAAAAAGCGAGTTGAAAAATGGAGCTCAGAGGCACTGCAAATCACAAACCTGCAGAGTTATAAATGATAACTCTCGCCCACAAAAATATTGAGGGAAGGCAACGAAGAGGATTTGAAAGCAAGGCAGAATTGCAGGAAACAGATTTCAGGAGGTAGATTCGAATCGCCTTTAAAGCACAGGAAAAGTGGCAAAACCTCGACAATGATGCCCTTGGCCAAAAAGGGCGTATGCGTTTTTTCCTGAATATATTCAGGAAAAAACGCATACACCCTTTTTGGCCAACCAAGCAACCTGGAAAGGCAAATCAGCGCTACAAAGAAGTCTCGCTTCCCATCGGTCAAAAGGGTCATGCTGAATAAAGTGTCAATACCAGAAATGCAGGAGAGGCCATGGAGAAATGGGAGCCTTGCTACGCTGATGGGCGGGATGTAAATTGCCGACAGCCACTCTGGAGAAGTGTACGGTGTGTCCTGAAACATCTAAAAAACTCGGCTTAGAGAGCATAGGGCACTTCCACTCATGGGCGTCTAATTTGGGAAAACTAAAAATCAGCAAGGCACAGGCACTGCAAAGTTTAGGGTTGCTCTGTTGACAAGAACCTCCACTTCATTCCACCTTAAATATCCCAGGAAAGAGAAAAATGGATAAAGAAGTTGTGGTCCTTAGGTACAATGGAATATCACTCAGCCATGAAATCAACGTCATAAGGCTAGTAGCAGCATGATGAGTGGATTCAGGTACGACGGTTCTAAGTGAAATAAGTCACACAGAAAAAGACACTAATCAGAAGATATCACTTATAGAGGGAATGTAAAAACCGCTACACTTGAACTGAATTACAAAACAGAACAGAGTCACACATTTAGAAAACACACTATGGCTGCCTAACGGGAAAGGTAAGGTGGGGTGATGCCTAAAACAAGGGTTTCAAATTAGCTCAGATACCGTTCCATAAACCCAATATGTAATAGACAAGACCTACTGCTTGCTCAGTGAACTGGACTCAACAGCCCCTATTCACCGCCCAAGAATAGATCTGACTAGTAAGAATCTTCAAACCTATGTATTGATATCTCTCCGTAAGTGAGTCAAGTGGGAGTAAAGCGGCATAAACACAGCAGTGAAAAGCAGCTAAACCCCATTAGGAAAATCAATTACTTTTAAAAACCCGTGAAACAAAGACAGTGAAAGAGAGAGAAATTCTTACAAAATTCGTTCAGGGGCTGTGATGCCACCTGGATTGACCATATCTAGACCCACAGCTGACTGAGACATAAGGGTGGACACTCTTGGGGCTGAGAGTTTTGGTGAGGTTGGGTGAGCAAACGCAGACCCTTTAAAGTAATACTGCGTGGTACCCGTCCCATGGGTCCCAAATCTCCAGGTTCAAGGGCATCTTCCTACATCGAAAACATGCATGAGAAGCCCAGAAGATGGTACACCGTGTGATCGGGAAAGGTTTCTAAAACGCACCTCATTTCTCATCTCCTTGTGCTCGGGTTCGCCATTCCAGCCGCTTTACTAACAATCTCCCTCCTTGGAGAATCAGCACGTTTAACCTCCTGTTCCGTACAGGTTGCAATTTGTCCTGAGGATGAACGGGAAGAGGGGGAACCAATGAGCGACTAGCTCTAGGTGTTGGGACAGGCACAGGTCACTCTATTTTCCCATCAGGAAGAAGAATTAACCGCAGGCTCAGCCTGCCGCCTGGAACCAGAATAGGGCCTGAAGCAATCCTACGCTTTTGCGGCCAGCTCCCAAAAAAGCGAGTTGAAAAATGGAGCTCAGGGGCACTGCAAATCACAAACCTGCAGAGTTATAAATGATAACTCTCGCCCACAAAAATATTGAGGGAAGGCAACGAAGAGGATTTGAAAGCAAGGCAGAATTGCAGGAAACAGATTTCAGGAGGTAGATTCCAATCGCCTTTAAAGCACAGGAAAAGCGGCAAAACCTCGACAATGATGCCCTTGGCCAAAAAGGGCGTATGCGTTTTTTCCTGAATGTATTCAGGAAAAAAAGCATACGCCCTTTTTGGCCAACCAAGCAACCTGGAAAGGGAAATCAGCGCTACAAAGAAGTCTCGCTTCCCATCTGTCAAAAGGGCCATGCTGAATAAAGTGTCAAAACCAGAAATGCAGGAGAGGCCATGGAGAAATGGGAGCCTTGCTACGCTGATGGGCGGGATGTAAATTGCCAACAGCCACTCTGGAGAAGTGTACGGTGTGTCCTGAAACATCTAAAAAAACTCGGCTTAGAGAGCATAGGGCACTTCCACTCATGGGCGTCTAATTTGGGAAAACTAAAAATCAGCAAGGCACAGGCACTCCAAAGTTTAGGGTTGCTCTGTTGCCAAGAACCTCCACTTCATTCCACCTTAAATATCCCAGGAAGGAGAAAAATGGATAAAGAAGTTGTGGTCCTTAGGTACAATGGAATATCACTCAGCCATGAAATCAACGTCATAAGGCTAGTAGCAGCATGATGAGTGGATTCAGGTACGACGGTTCTAAGTGAAATAAGTCACACAGAAAAAGACACTAGTCATAAGATATCACTTATAGAGGGAATGTACAAACCGCTACACTTGAACTGAATTACAAAACAGAACAGAGTCACACATTTAGAAAACACACTATGGCTGCCTAACGGGAAAGGTGAGGTGGGGTGATGCATAAAACAAGGGTTTCAAATTAGCTCAGATACCGTTCCATAAACCCAATATGTAATAGACAAGACCTCCTCCTTGCTCAGTGAAGTGGACTCAACACCCCCTATTCACCGCCCAAGAATAGATCTGACTAGTAAGAATCTTCCAACCTATGTATTGATATCTCTCTGGAAGTGAGTCAAGTGGGTGTAAAGCGGCATAAACACAGCAGTGAAAAGCAGCTAAACCCCATTAGGAAAATCAATTACTTTTAAAAACCCGTGAAACAAAGACAGTGAAAGAGAGAGAAATTCTTACAAAATTTGTTCAGGGGCTGTGATGCCACCTGGATTGACCATATCTAGACCCACAGCTGACTGAGACATAAGGGTGGACACTCTTGGGGCTGAGAGTTTTGGTGAGGTTGGGTGAGCAAACGCAGACCCTTTAAAGTAATACTGCGTGGTACCCGTCCCATGGGTCCCAAATCTCCAGGTTCAAGGGCATCTTCCTACATCGAAAACATGCATGAGAACCCCAGAAGAAGGTACACCGTGTGATCGGGAAAGGTTTCTAAAACGCACCTCATTTCTCATCTCCTTGTGCTCGGGTTCGCCATTCCAGCCGCTTTACTAGCAATCTCCCTCCTTGGAGAATCAGCACGTTTAACCTCCTGTTCCGTACAGGTTGCAATTTGTCCTGAGGATGAACGGGAAGAGGGGGAACCAATGAGCGACTAGCTCTAGGTGTTGGGACAGGCACAGGTCACTCTATTTTCCCATCAGGAAGAAGAATTAACCACAGGCTCAGCCTGCCGCCCGGAACCAGAATAGGGCCTGAAGCAATCCTACGCTTTTGCGGCCAGCTCCCAAAAAAGCGAGTTGAAAAATGGAGCTCAGGGGCACTGCAAATCACAAACCTGCAGAGTTATAAATGATAACTCTCACCCACAAAAATATTGAGGGAAGGCAATGAAGAGGATTTGAAAGCAAGGCAGAATTGCAGGAAACAGATTTCAGGAGGTAGATTCGAATCGCCTTTAAAGCACAGGAAAAGCGGCAAAACCTCGACAATGATGCCCTTGGCCAAAAAGGGCGTATGCGTTTTTTCCTGAATGTATTCAGGAAAAAACGCATACGCCCTTTTTGGCCAACCAAGCAACCTGGAAAGGCAAATCAGCGCTACAGAGAAGTCTCGCTTCCCATCGGTCAAAAGGGCCATGCTGAATAAAGTGTCAAAACCAGAAATGCAGGAGAGGCCATGGAGAAATGGGAGCCTTGCTACGCTGATGGGCGGGATGTAAATTGCCAACAGCCACTCTGGAGAAGTGTACGGTGTGTCCTGAAACATCTAAAAAAACTCGGCTTAGAGAGCATAGGGCACTTCCACTCATGGGCGTCTAATTTGGGAAAACTAAAAATCAGCAAGGCACAGGCACTCCAAAGTTTAGGGTTGCTCTGTTGACAAGAACCTCCACTTCATTCCACCTTAAATATCCCAGGAAGGAGAAAAATGGATAAAGAAGTTGTGGTCCTTAGGTACAATGGAATATCACTCAGCCATGAAATCAACGTCATAAGGCTAGTAGCAGCATGATGAGTGGATTCAGGTACGACGGTTCTAAGTGAAATAAGTCACACAGAAAAAGACACTAGTCATAAGTTATCACTTATAGAGGGAATGTACAAACCGCTACACTTGAACTGAATTACAAAACAGAACAGAGTCACACATTTAGAAAACACACTATGGCTGCCTAACGGGAAAGGTGAGGTGGGGTGATGCATAAAACAAGGGTTTCAAATTAGCTCAGATACCGTTCCATAAACCCAATATGTAATAGACAAGACCTCCTCCTTGCTCAGTGAAGTGGACTCAACACCCCCTATTCACCGCCCAAGAATAGATCTGACTAGTAAGAATCTTCCAACCTATGTATTGATATCTCTCTGGAAGTGAGTCAAGTGGGTGTAAAGCGGCATAAACACAGCAGTGAAAAGCAGCTAAACCCCATTAGGAAAATCAATTACTTTTAAAAACCCGTGAAACAAAGACAGTGAAAGAGAGAGAAATTCTTACAAAATTCGTTCAGGGGCTGTGATGCCACCTGGATTGACCATATCTAGACCCACAGCTGACTGAGACATAAGGGTGGACACTCTTGGGGCTGAGAGTTTTGGTGAGGTTGGGTGAGCAAACGCAGACCCTTTAAAGTAATACTGCGTGGTACCCGTCCCATGGGTCCCAAATCTCCAGGTTCAAGGGCATCTTCCTACATCGAAAACATGCATGAGAACCCCAGAAGATGGTACACCGTGTGATCGGGAAAGGTTTCTAAAACTCACCTCATTTCTCATTTCCTTGTGCTCGGGTTCGCCATTCCAGCCGCTTTACTAGCAATCTCCCTCCTTGGAGAATCAGCACGTTTAACCTCCTGTTCCGTACAGGTTGCAATTTGTCCTGAGGATGAACGGGAAGAGGGGGAACCAATGAGCGACTAGCTCTAGGTGTTGGGACAGGCACAGGTCACTCCATTTTCCCATCAGGAAGAAGAATTAACCGCAGGCTCAGCCTGCCGCCCGGAACCAGAATAGGGCCTGAAGCAATCCTACGCTTTTGCGGCCAGCTCCCAAAAAAGCGAGTTGAAAAATGGAGCTCAGGGGCACTGCAAATCACAAACCTGCAGAGTTATAAATGATAACTCTCACCCACAAAAATATTGAGGGAAGGCAACGAAGAGGATTTGAAAGCAAGGCAGAATTGCAGGAAACAGATTTCAGGAGGTAGATTCGAATCGCCTTTAAAGCACAGGAAAAGCGGCAAAACCTCGACAATGATGCCCTTGGCCAAAAAGGGCGTATGCGTTTTTTCCTGAATACATTCAGGAAAAAACGCATACGCCCTTTTTGGCCAACCAAGCAACCTGGAAAGGCAAATCAGCGCTACAGAGAAGTCTCGCTTCCCATCGGTCAAAAGGGCCATGCTGAATAAAGTGTCAAAACCAGAAATGCAGGAGAGGCCATGGAGAAATGGGAGCCTTGCTACGCTGATGGGCGGGATGTAAATTGCCAACAGCCACTCTGGAGAAGTGTACGGTGTGTCCTGAAACATCTAAAAAAACTCGGCTTAGAGAGCATAGGGCACTTCCACTCATGGGCGTCTAATATGGGAAAACTAAAAATCAGCAAGGCACAGGCACTCCAAAGTTTAGGGTTGCTCTGTTGACAAGAACCTCCACTTCATTCCACCTTAAATATCCCAGGAAAGAGAAAAATGGATAAAGAAGTTGTGGTCCTTAGGTACAATGGAATATCACTCAGCCATGAAATCAACGTCATAAGGCTAGTAGCAGCATGATGAGTGGATTCAGGTACGACGGTTCTAAGTGAAATAAGTCACACAGAAAAAGACACTAGTCATAAGATATCACTTATAGAGGGAATGTACAAACCGCTACACTTGAACTGAATTACAAAACAGAACAGAGTCACACATTTAGAAAACACACTATGGCTGCCTAACGGGAAAGGTGAGGTGGGGTGATGCATAAAACAAGGGTTTCAAATTAGCTCAGATACCGTTCCATAAACCCAATATGTAATAGACAAGACCTACTCCTTGCTCAGTGAAGTGGACTCAACACCCCCTATTCACCGCCCAAGAATAGATCTGACTAGTAAGAATCTTCCAACCTATGTATTGATATCTCTCTGGAAGTGAGTCAAGTGGGTGTAAAGCGGCATAAACACAGCAGTGAAAAGCAGCTAAACCCCATTAGGAAAATCAATTACTTTTAAAAACCCGTGAAACAAAGACAGTGAAAGAGAGAGAAATTCTTACAAAATTCGTTCAGGGGCTGTGATGCCACCTGGATTGACCATATCTAGACCCACAGCTGACTGAGACATAAGGGTGGACACTCTTGGGGCTGAGAGGTTTGGTGAGGTTGGGTGAGCAAACGCAGACCCTTTAAAGTAAAACTGCGTGGTACCCGTCCCATGGGTCCCAAATCTCCAGGTTCAAGGGCATCTTCCTACATCGAAAACATGCATGAAAAACCCAGAAGATGGTACACCGTGTGATCGGGAAAGGTTTCTAAAACGCACCTCATTTCTCATCTCCTTGTGCTCGGGTTCGCCATTCCAGCCGCTTTACTAGCAATCTCCCTCCTTGGAGAATCAGCACGTTTAACCTCCTGTTCCGTACAGGTTGCAATTTGTCCTGAGGATGAACGGGAAGAGGGGGAACCAATGAGCGACTAGCTCTAGGTGTTGGGACAGGCACAGGTCACTCTATTTTCACATCAGGAAGAAGAATTAACCGCAGGCTCAGCCTGCCGCCCGGAACCAGAATAGGGCCTGAAGCAATCCTGCGCTTTTGCGGCCAGCTCCCAAAAAAGCGAGTTGAAAAATGGAGCTCAGGGGCACTGCAAATCACAAACCTGCAGAGTTATAAATGATAACTCTCGCCCACAAAAATATTGAGGGAAGGCAACGAAGAGGATTTCAAAGCAAGGCACAATTGCAGGAAACAGATTTCAGGAGGTAGATTCGAATCGCCTTTAAAGCACAGGAAAAGCGGCAAAACCTCGACAATGATGCCCTTGGCCAAAAAGGGCGTATGCGTTTTTTCCTGAATGTATTCAGGAAAAAACGCATACGCCCTTTTTGGCCAACCAAGCAACCTGGAAAGGCAAATCAGCGCTAAAAAGAAGTCTCGCTTCCCATCGGTCAAAAGGGCCATGCTGAATAAAGTGTCAAATCCAGAAATGCAGGAGAGGCCATGGAGAAATGGGAGCCTTGCTATGCTGATGGGCGGGATGTAAATTGCCAACAGCCACTCTGGAGAAGTGTACGGTGTGTCCTGAAACATCTAAAAATCTCGGCTTAGAGAGCATAGGGCACTTCCACTCATGGGCGTCTAATTTGGGAAAACTAAAAATTAGCAAGGCACAGGCACTCCAAAGTTTAGGGTTGCTCTGTTGACAAGAACCTCCACTTCATTCCACCTTAAATATCCCAGGAAGGAGAAAAATGGATAAAGAAGTTGTGGTCCTTAGGTACAATGGAATATCACTCAGCCATGAAATCAACGTCATAAGGCTAGTAGCAGCATGATGAGTGGATTCAGGTACGACGGTTCTAAGTGAAATAACTCACACAGAAAAAGACACTCGTCATAAGATATCACTTATAGAGGGAATGTACAAACCGCTACACTTGAACTGAATTACAAAACAGAACAGAGTCACACATTTAGAAAACACACTATGGCTGCCTAACGGGAAAGGTGAGGTGGGGTGATGCATAAAACAAGGGTTTCAAATTAGCCCAGATACCGTTCCATAAACCCAATATGTAATAGACAAGACGTACTCCTTGCTCAGTGAAGTGGACTCAACACCCCCTATTCACCGCCCAAGAATAGATCTGACTAGTAAGAATCTTCCAACCTAGGTATTGATATCTCTCTGGAAGTGAGTCAAGTGGGTGTAAAGCGGCATAAACACAGCAGTGAAAAGCAGCTAAACCCCATTAGGAAAATCAATTACTTTTAAAAACCCGTGAAACAAAGACAGTGAAAGAGAGAGAAATTCTTACAAAATTCGTTCAGGGGCTGTGATGCCACCTGGATTGACCATATCTAGACCCACAGCTGACTGAGACATAAGGGTGGACACTCTTGGGGCTGAGAGGTTTGGTGAGGTTGGGTGAGCAAACACAGACCCTTTAAAGTAATACTGCGTGGTACCCGTCCCATGGGTCCCAAATCTCCAGGTTCAAGGGCATCTTCCTACATCGAAAACATGCATGAGAAACCCAGAAGATGGTACACCGTGTGATCGGGAAAGGTTTCTAAAACGCACCTCATTTCTCATCTCCTTGTGCTCGGGTTCGCCATTGCAGCCGCTTTACTAGCAATCTCCCTCCTTGGAGAATCAGCACGTTTAACCTCCTGTTCCGTACAGGTTGCAATTTGTCCTGAGGATGAACGGGAAGAGGGGGAACCAATGAGCGACTAGCTCTAGGTGTTGGGACAGGCACAGGTCACTCTATTTTCCCCTCAGGAAGAAGAATTAACCGCAGGCTCAGCCTGCCGCCCGGAACCAGAATAGGGCCTGAAGCAATCCTGCGCTTTTGCGGACAGCTCCCAAAAAAGCGAGTTGAAAAATGGAGCTCAGGGGCACTGCAATTCACTAACCTGCAGAGTTATAAATCATAACTCTCACCCACAAATATACTGAGGGTAGGCAACGAAGAGGATTTGAAAGCAAGGCAGAATTGCAGGAAACAGATTTCAGGAGGTAGATTCGGATCGCCTTTAAAGCACAGGAAAGGCGGCAAAACCTCGACAATGATGCCCTTGGCCAAAAAGGGAGTATGCGTTTTTTCCTGAATATATTCAGGAAAAAACCCTTAAGCCCTTTTTGGCCAACCAAGCAACCTGGAAAGGCAAATCAGCGCTCCAAAGAGGTCTCGCTTCCCATCGGTCAAAAGGGCCATGCTGAATAAAGTGTCAAAACCAGAAATGCAGGACAGGCCATGGAGAAATGGGAGCCTTGCTACGCTGATGGGAGGGATGTAAATTGCCGACAGCCACTCTGGAGAAGTGTACGGTGTGTCCTGAAACATCTAAAACACTCAGCTTAGAGAGCATGGGGCACTTCCGCTCATGGGCATCTAAATTGTGAAAATTAAAAATCAGCAAGACACAGGCACCCCAAAGTTTAGGGTTGCTCTGTTGACAAGAACTTCCACTTCATTACACCTTAAGTATCCCAGGAAAGAGAAAAATGGATAAAGAAGTTGTGGACCTTAGGTACAATGGAATATCACTCAGCCATGAAATCAACGTCATAAGGCTAGTAGCAGCATGATGAGTGGATTCAGGTACGACGGTTTTAAGTGAAATAAGTCACACAGAAAAAGACACTTATCATAAGATATCACTTATAGAGGGAATGTACAAACCGCTACACTTGAACTGAATTACAAAACAGAACAGAGTCACACATTTAGAAAACACACTACGGCTGCCTAACGGGAAAGGTGAGGTGGGGTGAGGAATAAAACAAGGGTTTTATATTAGCACAGACACCGTTCCATAAAGCAAATACGTTGCAGACAAGACCTACTCCTTGCTCAGTGAACTGGACACAACATCCCCTATTCACCGCACAAAAATATATCTGACTAGTAAGAATCTTAAAACCTATGTATTGATATCTGTCTGTAACTGCATCAAGTGTGTGTACAGCGGCATAAACACAGCAGTGGAAATCAGCTAAACCCCATTATAAACATAAATTACAAAAAAAAAAACCCGCGAAAGAGAGAGTAATTCGTACAAACTTCGTTCAAGGGCAGTGAAGAAACCTGAATTGACCATATCTAGACACACAGCTGGATTACACATAAGGCTGGACACTCTGGGGGCTGAGAGGATTGGTGAGGTTGGGTGAGCAAACGCAGACCCTTTAAAGTAATACTGCGTGGTACCCATTCTATGGGTCCCAAATCTCCAGGTTCAAGGGAATCTTCCTACAGTGAAAAAATGCATGGGAAACCCAGTGGATGGTATACAGTGTGATAGGGACACGTTTCTGAAACGCAGGTCATTTCCCATCTCCTGGTGCTGGGGTTCGCCATTCCAGCCGCTTGACTAACAATCTCCCCACTTGGAGAATCAGCACCTTTAACCTCCTGTTTCGTACAGGTTGCAATTTGTCCTGAGGATGAATGGGAAGAGGGGCAACCCATGAGAGGCTAGCTCTAGGTGTTGGGACAGGCACAGGTCACCCTAATTTGCCATCAGGAAGAAGAATTAACCACAGGCTCAGTCTGCCGCCCGGAACCAGAATAGGGCCTGAAGTAATCCTGCGGGTTTGCCGCCAGCTCCCAAAAAAGCGATTTGGAAAATGGAGCTCAGGGGCACGGCAATTCACAAATCTGCGGAGTTATAAATGATAACTCTCGTCTACAAATGTTTTGAGGTAAGGCAACGAAGAGGATTTCAAAGCAAGACAGAATTGCAGGAAACAGTTTTTCACAAGGTAGATTGGACTCGCCTTTAAAGCACATGAAATTCCGCAGAACTTCGACAATGATGCAGTTGGCCAAAAAGAGCGTCTGCGTTCTTTCCTGATTAAATTCTGGAAAAAACGCAGATGCTCTTTTTGGCCAACTAAACAAGCGGGCAATGCAAATCAGCATTACAAAAATGTCTCACTTCCCATTGGTCAAAAGGCCCATGCTGAAAAAGTGTAAAACCCAGAAATGCAGGACAGGCCATGGAGAAAAAGGAGCCTTGTTATGCTGATCGGCGGGATGTAAATTGCCACCGGCCACTCTTGAGAAGTGTATGCTGTATATTAAAACTTCTAAAAAAACAAAGCTACAGAGCATACAGCACTTCCCCTCATGGGCGTATGTCTTGGGAAAACCAAAAAATCGACAGGACACAAGCACCCCAAAGTTTAGGGCTGCTCTGTTTAGAAATGCCTCGATTTGGGTACAACTTACATGTCCTTGGAAGGAAAAAATGGATAAAGAAGACGTGGTACTTATGTACAATGGAATATTACTCAGCAATTAAATCAATGAAATAAGGCCAGTGGCAGCAACTCGTGGAGACTGAGGTACGATCATTCTAAGTGACATAAGTCAGACATAAAAAGAGACTTATCATAAGGTATCACTTATAGATAGTATCTAAAAATGCCTTCACATGAGCGCAATTACAAAACAGAAACGGAGTCACACATTTAGAAAACACACTTATGGCTGCTAAAGGAGAAAGGTGGGGCGGGGTGATGCATAAACCAGGAGGTTGAAATTAGCACAGATACGGTTCCATAAACAAAATAGGTATTCGACAGGACCTACTCTGTAGCTCAAAGAGCTGGACTCAGCACACTGTTGTCACCAGAAAAGGATATATAAGACTGGTAAGAATCTGTAAAAGAATTTATTGATGTGTCTCTTTAAGTGAATCAAGTGGATAGATGTAGAGCAGGAAGAAACACAGTATTGAAAATCAGCTATACCCCATTATAAAATTAAATAACAAGAACAAAATAAAGACAGTGAGAGAGAGAAAAATTCTTACAAAATTTGTTCAAGGGCTGTGATGCAACCTGGACTGACCATATCTAGACACAGAGCTGGATGGGACCTAAGGCTCTACACTCGTTGGTCTGAGAGGCTTCGTGAGGATGGGACAGCAAATGCAGCACTTTTAGAGTAATACTGCCTGGCCCCCATTCGATGGGTCCCATATCTCCAGGTGCAGGGGACCCTTCCTACAGCTAAAACATGCATGGCACATCCAGAGGATGGTAAACCGTCTGATCGGGAAGAGTTTGGAGAAGTCACCTCATCTCCACGTCTCCTGGTATTCGGGTTCCCCAGCTCCTTTCCTTAGAGTCTCCCCACTTTGGGAAGGCAGCACACTCAACAGCCGGTTTTGCACGACTTGGAATTTTCCGGTGAAGAAGGGGAATGGAGGGATGGAATGAGACACAAGCCTTAGATGTTTGGACAGGCATATGCCACTCTAGTTTCCTACCTGGAAGAAGAATTTCCCTATCCTTCAGGTGCCCCAGTAACTGGAATGGGTCTGTAGAAATCCTGCCCCTTTTTGTCTGCTTCCCTAAACAAGTTGAAAACCGGTGCTCAGGGGCACTGCAATTCACAAACATGCAGGGTTGTAATTGACACCTCTAATGGAGTCATTTCTTGAGCCAAGTATTCGTAAAGGCCTTGTAAGCAAGGCAGAATTGCAGGAAAGGGATTTCAAGGGGTAGTTTGCACTCGTCATTAAAGCACATGCAAAGCTGCTGAACATCGCCAATGATGCAGTTTGCCAAAAAGGCCGTATGCGTTATTCCTTAATATATTCAGGAAAAACCCTTAACTCCATTTTTGGCCAACAAAACAGGCGGGCAATGTAAATTAATACTACAAAGAGGTATCACTTCGCACCAGTCAGAATGGCCAACCTCACAAACTGTAAAACCTGAAATGCAGGACAGGGCGTGGAGAAAAGGGAACCCTGACAAGCTGATGGTGGGAATGTAAATTGCTAACAGCCACTCTGGAGAAGTGGGGGGTGATTCCTTAAAAATCTAAAAACCAGAGCTTCAGAGCATATGGCGCTTCCACTCCTGGGCCTGTATCTTGGAAAAAACGTAAATTGACAGGACCCAGGCACTCTAAAATTTATGCAGCCCTGTTTACAAGAGCCTCTACGCGGAAGCTACCTAAAAGTCCTTGGAAGGAAGAATGGATAAAGAAATTATGGTAGATATGTACAATGGAATATTACTCAGCCATGAAGTGAATGAAATAAGGCCATTTAGGGCCACTCAGAAGGACCTACATACATTCATACTAAGTGTCATAAATCAGGCAATGAAAAATGTCATATGATACTACTTATCGGTGGAATCTAAAAATTGATAGAAAGGTACTATCTTACAACACAGAAACAGAGTCCCAGGCTTAGAACACAAACTTATGGTTACCGAACTGGAAAGGTGTGTTGGAGGCATAAATCATGAGGTTGGAGTTAGTATATACATATTTACAGAGAGAAAACTTGTAATCAACATGGACCTGCTGTAGAGCACTTGGAACTCTTCTCAACACCCTTTAGTAACCTCAATGGGAAAATAATTCTAAAAAGAATATATAGTTATCTCTGTATAAATGAATCATGTTGGTGTATGTCAAAAATGAACACAACATGATAAATCAACTATATACTCCATTATAAATTTAAAATTAAATTAAAGAAAAGAAAAATGATCACTAAATTTGTTTAGTCGCAGTGAACGTACTAGTGTCACATCTCTGGACACAGACAAAATTTGGTCCCAAGGCTGGACTGTTGTGGGCCTGAGGACCCCGGGAGGATATGCCAGCTAATTCGCCCCCCTTGAACATGTAGTACCTGGTCCCCTCTGCATGGGATCACTATCTCCAGATCTAAGTGTGCCCTCATACTACTAAACCAACCCTCTGACACCCTAAGGATGGTGGACTCTCTGGGCTGGATGACATTTGGAAAATCACCTGCTCTCAACATATCCTGGTGTTTGGGTTCCGACCTCCCGACCCCTTCGTAAGGGTCATCCCACTCTACAACACAGCACCCTCAACAGGTGATTTTGCAGGGGTTTATACTTGTTCGGGGGATGAAGGGTAAGGGGGAAGAAGGAATGGGACAGAAGCCCTTACATGTTTGGTCAGGCACATTCCACTCTAATTTAATACCCAAGAACAGGACTTGCCCTACATCTAAGGTTGTGTCAGTAACCAGGGAGGGACAGTAGAAATCCTGCCGCCTTCTGTTTCCCATAACAACAATTCTAAAACTGGACCTTATACGCACTTCATATTCACAATGCCTGGGGAGCTGTAAATGACAACAGCCCTCAAAAAATGTCTTGGGGTAGGTAATCGAAGTAGACTTCAAAACAAGGCAACCTTTCAATAACCCTTTTTCAAAGGGTAAATCTTACTGACACTGTTCAAAAAAAAAAAAGCACATATGAAGATACTCACCATTGCTTTATGTTAGACAAATGCAAATCAGATGTACAAAGAAGTATCACCTGGAACCACTCAGAATAGCCATCATCACAATGTCTAGAAACAAGAAATGCTTCAGAGGGTGTGGAAAAAAGAGAAACCTACTATTTATTTTTTTTTTAATTTGTGTTGGGTCTTCGTTGCTGCGCGCGGCTTTTCTATAGTTGCAGCAAGCGGGGGCTACTCATCGTTGTGATACGAAGCCTTCTCTTTGTGGTGGCTTCTCTTGTTGTGGAGCACAAGCTGTAGGCACACAGGCTTCAGTAGTTGTGGCTCGTGGGCTCTAGAGCGCAGACTGAGTAGTTGTGGTGCACGGGCTTACTTGTTCTGTGGCATGTGAGATCTTCCCGGGCCAGGGCTCGAACCTGTGTCCCCTGAACTGGCAGGCAGATTCTTAACCACCGCGCCACCAATTCTATGCTATCGGTGGCAATGCCAATTGGTAACAGCCACTATGGAGCACAGAATGGAGGTTACCAGAGTAAGGGGAGGTGGGAGGGATAAATTGGAAATTGGGATTGACATATACACACCACCATATATAAAAGAGATAACAAATAAGGGCTTACTGTATAGCACAGGAAACTCTACTCAATACTCTGTAATGACCTGTATGGGAAAGGAATCCAAAAAGGATTGGATATATGTATAACTGCTTCACTGTGCTGTGCAGCAGAAAGTAACACAACATTGTAAATCAACTCTATTCCAAAAAAATTGAAATTGAAATGAAATGAAGTAAAATAAAATAAAATAGAGCTACCAGATGATCCAGCAAGTTCACTCCTGTGTGCATATCTGGAGGAAAGCATAAATCGAAAAGACACATCTTCCCCAATGTTCACTGCAACACTCTTCACAATAGCGAAGACATGGAAGCAACCAAAATGTCCATCAACATATGAATATAGGTAAAGAATATGTGATACATATATATAATGGAATATGACTCAGCCATAAAATAGAAGAAAATAATGCCAGTTGCAGTAACATGGATGGACCTAGAGATGATTGTACTAAGTGAAGTAAGTCAGACAGAGTAAGACAAATATTGGATGATATCACTTCTAGGTGGAAGCTAAAAATTGATACAAATGAACTAACTTACAAAACAGAGGCAGACTCACAGACTTGGAAAACAAACTTATGGTCACCAAAGGGGAGAGGTGGGCAGTAGGGATAAATCAGGAGCTTGGGGTAAACATATGAATACTACTATATATAACAGATAAGCAACAAGGACCTACTGTATAGCACAGGGAGCTCTACTCAGTATTCTGGGAATACCGTTATCAGAAAAGAATCTGAAAAAGAATGAATATATGCATATGTGTAACTGAATCACTTGCTGTGCAGCTGAAATGAACACAACATTGTAAATCAACTATACTCCAATAAAATTTAAATTTCAAAATAAAGAAAATCACCTATATTTCAAAAGAAAAAAAAAAAGAATTCCCATCTCTTTATATGGCTTGATAGCTTACTTTTTTAGTGCTCAATATTATCCCATTCCCAGAATATATTAATACTATATCATTTCATTCACCTATTGGAGGACACCTTAGTTTCATTCACATTTTGGCAATATTGAATTAGGTGCTATAAATATCCATATGCAGGTTTTCCTCTGGAAGTATGTTTTAAACTACTTTCAGTAAATATCCATGAGAACACTTGACGGACTGTACAGTAAGGGAATGCTCAATATTCTAGCAAGTGTCAATCAGACTACCAAAGTAGCTGTATTATTTTTCATTTCCACCAATGACAAATGACATTTCCTATTGTTCCACATCTCCTACAGAATTTGTTCTTGTCATTGTTCACATTTTAGCCATTCTAAGTGTTACATAGTGGTATGTAATTGTATTTTTAATTTGCTTTTTCATGGCAGCATGTAATCTGGATTATTCTTCTGTATACTTATATGCATAGTGTCTATTTTCTTTGGTGAGGTGTCCATAAAGTATATCGGTCCACATTCTATTTAGGTTGCTTTCATTTTTTTCTACCCAATCTTTATTTGTTTTATTTAGTTTCATGCCTTACTGCATTAGCAAGGACTTGGAGTAAAATATGGAAAAGGAGTCATGAAAGGGGACATCCTTGCTTTTACCTGAACTTAGTGGAAAAGCTTCATGGTTTTGACCATTAATCATGATGTAAGATAAAAGTTTCCTGTTAATCTTTGTTATCAACTTGAGAAAGCTCCAGTCTATTTCTTTAACTGAGAGTTTTTATGAAGAATGGGTGTTAGATTTTTTCAAAGGTCTTCTGAATCTATTGATATGCTAATGATTGTCTTTAAGGTGTTGATATGATGGATATAATTATTTGATTCTAGAATGTTGAACCAGCCTTTCATACCTGGGATTATTTCCTCTCATTCATGATATAAAATTCTCTCAAAATATTGTTGGATTCGATTTGGTAATATTTTGTTGGGGTTTTTGCATTGATGTTCCTGAGAGATATTGGTCAGTTTTCTTTACTATTCATATGTTCTTCTAAGTTTGGATGTTGTGGATTTAGTGTCAGACATTCATTTGGGGAGATTCTCGGTCCTTTTTAAAAATATTTTCTGTTCTTTATTATCTTTATTCTCCTCCTGCTATACCCATTATGTATAGGTCACAGCATTTTTCATTGTTCCACAATTATTGATTACTCTGTTCTGTTGATTTCTTTCCTGCCCATTTTCTCTTTTCTTTTGAGATTTAAAGGTTTCTCCTCATATGTCTTCAAGCTCACAGATATTTCTCCTCAGCCAGCTCTTTGACTGCTAAAACAAAATACGAGAGACGTGGTATTTTATAAACAACATAATATTTTTGTTTTCTCATAATTGCTGAGGCTGAAAAGTTCAAGAACAAGTAACCAGGGGCTTCCCTGGAGGTGCAGTGGTTAAGAATCTGCCTACCAATAAAGGGGACAAGGGTTCGAGCCCTGGTCCAGGAAGATCCCACATGCCATGGAACAACTAAGCCCATGCACCACAAATACTGAGCCTGTGCTCTAGAGTCCACAGGCCACAACTACTGAGCCCGTGAGCCACAACTACTGAAACCCACACGCCTAGAGCCCGTGCTCCGCAACAAGAGAAGCCACTCAATGAGAAGCCCGCGCACCACACCAAAGACCCAACACAGCCAAAAATTAATTAATTAATTATCTAATTAATTTTTTAAAAAAAGAACAAGTTGCCAGCTGACTTAGTGTCTGGCGAGGGACCAATTTCTGGTTCATAATCTGGGTCTTCTCGCTCGGCAATGAAATCATGGAATGGGCATAAGATCTTTTGTGTGCTACATTTATTAGGTCACTAATCTCATGTTTGAGGTCTCTGGCCTCATGACCTAATCACCTCCCAAAAGCCCCACCTCCTAATACAATCCACATGGGAGCTGGGTTTCAAAATTTTAAAATTAGAGGTACAAAATATTTACACCATAACAGGGACCACAGAGTTAACTGATTTGCCCTTTCATGTTAAAGGTTTGCACATTTATATTTATTATATAATCCCAAAACCCTTGTTTTTTTTTATAAGATTCTTTTTCTGTATACGCCAGTACAGACCATTGAGTAGAGTTCCCTGTGCTATAAATTAGGTCTTTATCAATACTCATCTATTTTATATAGAGTAGTGGGTATAAGTCAGTCCCAATCTCCCAATTTATCCCTTCCCCACTTATCCCCTGGTAACCATAAGTTTGTTTTCTATATCCATGATTCTATTTGTGTTGTGTAAATAAGTTCATTTGTACCTTTTTTTTTTCTTTTTTAGATTCCTCATATAAGCCATATCATATGATATCTGTCTTTCTGTGTCTGACTTGCTTCACTCAGTATAACAATCTCTAGGTCCATCCATGTTGCTACAAAACCCTTAGTTGTTAAGGATAACTCTCAATTTTTCCCAGTATCATCAGCAATTCTTTCTGGCAGACACGTGATAACACTTTTTAAACAGGGATATTGAGACCAAGGCTCCTGACCTGCAAACAAACAAAACATCATTCATATAGTGAAAACTTTGCAAATCAAAGGATGAAAGCACTTGGTCTAAATCCCGTTGCACCCACTGCTGACAGAGGGCAGAGGAGTTTGACTCACTAATCTTCCATACATGCACTTCTTCCTAATGGGGTATTCCATCTAAAACTTCTAAGAAGCGGGGATGCATCATGGAACACACCAATCTCTACTACAGATTCTGAAGCAGCAAAAAAAAAAAAAAAAAACATGATGAATCCATCCAAAGGGTTCTGTCCACATTGTTACAATAGTTTCCCTCACACTGTGAACCCTTTTCAAACCCTATCACTTGAACCTATTTTTATTTTTTTCAACAAAAATAATGTTAATCTGCAGTCAGACACTCCAGTAATATTACACTATCCCTTGTGCAAGTATGTAGGGATTTGAGGAGCTATGGGAGGCCACCATGAGAGGTTGCCTAGAGTAATTAGGACATTTCATTTAATGTTGGTTCTTCTCCCTAAGATGTCTGCTATCCTCTTCTTTTTGTAGCTACTAGCATTGAGAAAGTGACCAAGATAAGGCCCTTCTCTTTTACTGCCCATGAATGCAACTGTGATTAACCCCACAGAACTTGGTGCTTCCAGAATCCCCTGAACCTACTGACCCTCCATGCATGGCATGACATAGATAAGGATGGTGACGTGTATCCTTGTATAGAGCATGTTATAAAATATTTGACTCTTCCCTTCCTCATAATTCCAAAGAATAGATTTCTTTGGATTTCTGCTTAATGCTGCTGGAGTTGGTACATAAGTTGAGGGAGGTATCAGGGCACACCAAAAGAGAGGGTAACTGCACAGAAAATACAAGCAGGTACATTTCTGTGTAGTTTCAAGCAGCTTATTTGCTATATCAACCATGGTGACATGTTGACCCTTCCTCTTTCTACTAGTAGTACAACAAACATAAAGGATATTTAGGCTGCTTGTTTTATCCCCACCTCTCACAATTGATCTGCATTAACATATAGGACAATGAAGGGCCCTTTCTACCATCTTAACCAATAATTGAGAACTAGAAAATGTCCAGTTTTTTCTGGGGATGATTTTCATATTCCCCAATCAGGCCTATGAAGGAATCTTACCTATTGTGTTTAATGAAGTCATATCTCTGACGGCATCCCATCATCAACAAAACTGGAAAGAAATTTGAAGGGTCTTCGATCTTACCATATTTGAAATAACAATATTTTAGCCTGACACGTTTTTGGATTTTAGAAAAAAATATTTTAAATGAGACAAAAAATCATTTTTATGACACAAAAAGACAGCAATAGTTTTATATTTTTATCTGTTCCACTTGCACACAAGTGTCTCATGGGGTTATGTAAAGCTCTCCTCTTGGGTGCTGTGCATGGTGCAAGTATGGATTAAAGCTTAGGAATCTTAAGCTTCAGTCACCTGAAACATTTAAATTAGGATGCAAGCAATCCTGTCCAACATTTGAAAAGAGCAAGACACTCTCTTTATTTTATTTGTTAGGTAATTAATCTGTCTTTTCCCCAAGGAGAGAAACAAGTGGCATCTTCCATCAATGTGTTGCACAAATATCTTTGAACAGAGAGTGCAAGCAGAGGCTGATACAGGATGTGAAAAAAAAAATGAGAGACCCTTGTGGCATTTTCTCCTAACTTATTGCAATCTCCCATTTAAAATGTGGGAATAATCAATCTTCTGAGGAAAAAGGCCCAAGGAAGGTTTTTGCTTCTGTGGAATAATGGGATTGCTAAAGATTTCAGGAGGCAAGACGAATTAGTGAGAATGACCATGAGAAATCAGAGAAAAGTCAGATCCATGGATGAAGTGATGTTTACCACTGTGAATCAATGAGAAGTAGGAGCAAATGAAAAGAAAGCTGATACAACATTTTCTGAATAAATGTAACCTTTCAGCTGTCATAGAAAAATTAATACTCACTATGATACAACATATTTAGTTTAGAAAGTTAACTTAAATTTAAAGCTTAATAATTACATTTATTGAAGAAATGAAAACATATTTGTGGTTTAGAATAAATAATGTGTTCTGCTACAGGTAAGAAGACTACATAAATAAATAGAAATAAGACTAAATAAATAAAGAGGAAAATAACAAATTAGATGTTATTAACATTAAAAACTGACACTCATCTAAAGAAAGAGAAGGAGAGACAGAAAGAGAGAAGAACTCATATCAAGCATGTATTAAAAACTCCTAAATAAGAAGTCTTCAGATGTTAAAAAAAAGGAAGTCTTCAATAAGAAGATAATGGAATAGCAAAATGGGGGAAATATACCAAAAGATATTTCAAGAAAGAGAGTACAGAATGTTAAGTAAACATATCAAAAGATGCTTGGCTTCTTAGTAGTCAATTAAATGCAAAAGCGTGATACCTGGAATTATCATTCACCATCCGGAAAGTTCAAATGAAAATGACAGGTATTATCAAGTGTGACAAGAATGTGTATAATCCTTGAATCTCATTCACTGCTGCTGAAGATGAAAAATCATACAAATGTTTTGAAAATATTTAGAAATATCTAAAAAGATAAACACAAGAAAGCTATGACTCGAAAATTTTACTACTACGTGTATACTGAACAATAATTTATACACACACCACCAAAGCTCAAGTTCTAGAATTTATATACCAGTGCTGTTCTCAATAGACACAAACTGAAAATCACTCATATTGTAATACACATTGGAATAAATTAATTAATAGTTAAATATTTACACTATGGAATCCTATGCAACAGTGGCAATGCATGATCACAACAACAGGCAACCATATAGGCATATTCACAAACAACATAAAATAAAAAAGCCCAATCCAAAAGTGATTTTACTGTGCCATAACATTTATATAAAATACAAAATACAGGTAAAGTTATCTTTTTGTTAGATACCAGAACAATATTAAACCTTAAGGGGAGTCACTAGAATGGGACCAGGGGGCCTCTGAGTATCTGGCAATTTTCTGTGTCTTTATCTAGAAGCTATGTTTAGAGTATATTCAGATGCTGAATTTTCTGAAATTTGTCATTTCCTTACAAACCATGCATGTTTTTCATTGTTTTTTATACATAACAAAAACTAAAAAAAGATAGACCAGGGAAGGTAATTTTATTAGCACTTTAATATCCATGCTTTTCAAGGTGGAAGTGAAAAGTATTAAATACTTGACATTGTGATTACTTCTTAAAAGTAAGGTGAAAATTTGAGGTTAATAAATAAGACATACTTCTTCATATATAATCCACAAAGAGGAGGGGTAGAAAGGAGTATTATTTTTTTTCTTTAATACAGAATCGTTAAGATAGAAAATAATGAAAACAGACTAGGTTTAAAAAAGAGCACACTGGACTTCCCTGGTGGCACAGTGGGTAAGAATTTGCCTGCGAATGTAGGGAACAGTGGATCCATCCCTGGTCTGGGAAGATCCCACATGCCGCAGAGCAACTAAGCCCGTGTGCCACAACTACTGAGCCTGTGCTCTAGAGCCTGCAACCAACAACTATTGAGCCTGCATGACACAACTACTGAAGCCCATGCACCTAGAGCCCGTACTCCACAACAAGAGAAACCACCGCAAGGAGAAGCCTGTGCACCACAACGATGAGTAACCCCTGCTTCTCTGGTAACAACTGTAGAAACCCTGTGCAGCAACGAAGACCCAACACAACCAAAAATTAAAAAAAAAATTAAATCTTTTGACTTCTGAGATGACTCACTCACGTGGCTGTAGGTAAGAGGCCTCAGTTCCTTGCCACATGGATCTCTCCTTAGGGCTGCTTGAGTGTCCTCATGACATGGCAGCTGGCTTACCCCAGGAAGAGTGATCTAGCAGAAACCAAAGCAGAAGCTGCAATGTCTTTTACAACTTTGGAAGCTGCACTTTGTCATTTCTGCATTTTCTTATTAGTTAAACAGTCAACCCTTTTCAAGTGCGAGGAGCCACACTGGTACATGAAGACTGGGAGATAATTAGGGGATAATTAGGTCCATCTTGGAGGCTGGCTACCAAAGTGGCTGACTAGCCAAAGTCTGAATTTTGTTTTCTTCACTTCTGGAGAGAAAATGGTCAGTGAAACTCATTGGTGGTCTTTGAGATGTACCAAAGCTACCTCTTGCTCTCACCCCCAGCTGTGTGGCTGACAGGGTCTTGGTGCTCCAGCCGGGTGTCAAGCCTGTGCCTCTGAGGTGGGAGAGCCGAGTTCAGGACATTGGTCTACCAGAGACCTCTGGCACCTTGTAATATCAAATGGCGAAAGCTCTCCCTGAGATATCCGTCTCAACGCTAAGACCCAGCTCCACTCAGAGACGAGCAAGATCCAGTGCTGGACATCCCATGCCAAACAAGTAGCAAGACAGGAATGCAGGCCCACCCATCAGCAGAGAGGCTGCCGAAAATCACAATAAGGTCACAGACACCCCAAAACACCCCACCAGATGCGGATCTGTCCACCAGAAAGACAAGATCCAGACACACCCACCAGAACACAGGCACCAGTCCCCTCCATCAGAAAGCCTACACAACCCACTGAACCAACCTTAGCCACTGGGGGCAGACACCAAAAACAACGGGAACTACGAATTTGCAGCCTCTGAAAAGGAGACCCCAAACACAGTCCCCAAAGCCAAATGAGAAGACACAGAAACACACAGCAGATGAAGGAGCAAGGTAAAAACCCACCAGACCAAACAAATGTAGAGGAAATAGGCAGTCTACCTGAAAAATAATTCAGAGTGATGATAGTAAAGATGATCCCAAATCTTGGAACTGGAATGGAGAATAGACAAGAAACATTTACCAAGGACCTAGAAGAACTAAAGAGCAAACAAACAATGATGAACAACACAATAAATGGAATTAAAAATGCTCTAGAAGGAAACAATAGCAGAATAACTGAGGCAGAAGAATGGATAAATGACCTGGAAGATAAAATAGTGGAAATAACTACTGCAAAGCAAAATAAAGAAAAAAGAATGAAAAGAATTGAGGACAATCTGAGACATCTCTGGGAAAACATTAAACGCACCAACATTCAAATATAGGGGTCCCAGAAGTAGAAGAGAAAAAGAAAGACACTGAGAAAATATTTAAAGAGATTATAGTTGAAAACTTCCCTAATATGGGAAAGGAAATCGTTAATTAAGTCCAGGAAGCGCAGGGAGTCCCATACAAGATAAACCCAAGGAGAAACATGCCAAAACATATATTAATCAAACTATCAAAAATTAAATACAAAGAAAAAATATTAAAAGCAGCAAGGGAAAAACAACAAATAGCATACAAGGGAATCCCCATAAGGTAAACAGCTGAACTTTCAGCAGAAACTCTGCAAGCCAGAAGGGACTGGCAGGACATATTTAAAGTAATGAAAGGGGAAAAGCTACAACCAAGATTACTCGACCCACCAAGGATCTAGTTCAGATTCGACAGAGAAATTAAAACCTTTACAGACAAGCAAAAGCTAAGAGAATTCAGCACCACCAAACCCACTTTACAACAAATGCTAAAGGAACTTCTCTAGGCAGGAAACACAAGAGAAGGAAAAGACCTACAACAAGAAACCCAAAACAATTAAGAAAATGGTAATAAGAACATACATATCAATAATTACCTTAAATGTAAATGGATTAAATGCTCCCACCAAAAGACATAGGCTGGCTGAATGGATCCGAAAACACGACCGGTATGTGTGTGGTCTACAAGAGACCCACTTCAGACATAGGGACACATACAGATGGAAAGTGAGGGGATGGAATAAGATATTCCATGCAAATGGAAATCAAAAGAAAGCTAGAGTAGCAATTCTCATATCAGACAAAAAAGACTTTAAAATAAAGACTATTACAGCAGACAAAGAAGGACACTACATAATGATCAAGGGATCAATCCAAGAAGAAGATATAACAATTGTACATATTTATGCACCCAACATAGGAGCACCTCAATACATAAGGCAAATGCTAACAGCCATAAAAGGGGAAATCGACAGTAACACAATCATAGTACGGGACTTTAGCACCCCTCTTTCACCAATGAACAGATCATCCACAATGAAAATAAATAAGGAAACACAAGCTTTAAATGACACATTAAACAAGATGGACTTAATTGATATTTATAGGACATTCCATCCAAAAACAACAGAATACACTTTTTCTCAAGTGCTTCTGGAACATTCTCCAGGATAGATCATATCTTGGGTCACAAATCAAGCCTTGGTAAATATAAGAAAATTGAAATCGTATCAAGTATCTTTTCCGACCACAATGCTATCAGACTAGATATCGATTACAGGAAAAAAATCTGTAAAAAATAGAAACACATGGACGCTCAACAATACACTACTTAATAACCAAGACACCACTGAAGAAATCAAAGAGGAAATTAAAAAAATACCTAGAAACAAATGACAATGAAAACATGAAGACCCAAAACCTATGGGATGCAGCAAGAGCAGTTCTAAGAGAGAAGATTATAGCAATACAATCCTACCTCAAGAAACAAGAAATATCTCAAATAAACAAGTTATCCTTACACCTAAAGCAATTAGAGAAAGAAAGAAAACAAAAAAACAAAGTCAGCAGAGGAAAGACATCATAAAGATCAGACCAGAAATAAATGAAAAAGAAATGAAGGAAACAACAGCAAAGATCAAAAAAACTAAAAGCTGGTTCTTTGAGAAGATAAACAAAATTGATAAACCATTAGCCAGACTCATCAAGAAAAAAAGGGAGACGAGTCAAATCAATAGAATTACAAATGTAAAAGGAGAAGTAACAACTGACACTGCAGACATACAAAGGATCATGAGAGATTACTGCAAGCAACCATATGCCAATAAAATGGACAACCTGGAAGAAATGGACAAATTCTTAGAAAAGCACAACCTTCCAAGACTGAACCAGGAAGAAATAGAAACTACAAACAAACCAATCCCAAGCACTGAACTTGAGACTGTGATTAAAAATCTTCCAACAAACAAAAGCCCAGGACCAGATGGCTTCACAGGCAAATTCTATCAAACATTTAGAGAAGAGTTAACACCTATCCTTCTCAAACTCTTCCAAAATATAGCAGAGGGAGGAACTCTCCCAAACTTATTCTATGAGACCACCATCTCCCTGACACCAAAACCAGACAAAGATGTCACAAAGAAAGAAAACTACAGGCCAATATCACTGATGAACATAGCTGCAAAAATCCACTGCACAATACTAGCAAACAGAATCCAACAGCGCCTTAAAAGGATCATACACCATGATCAAGTGGGGTTTACCCCAGGGATGCAAGGATTCTTCAATACATGCAAATCAATGTGATACACCATATTAAAAAACTGAAGGATAAAAACCATATGGTCATCTCAATAGATGCAGAAAATGCTTTTGACAATATTAAACACCCATTTATCATAAAAACCCTCCAGAAAGTAGGCAAACAGGGAACTTTCCTCAACATAATAAAGGCCATATATGACAAACCCACAGCCAGCATCGTTCTCAATGGTGAAAAAGTGAAACCATTTCCACCAAGATCAGGAACAAGACAAGGTTGCCCACTCTCACCACTATTATTCCACACACTTTTGGAATTTTTAGCTACAGCAATCAGAGCAGAAAAAGAAATAAAAGGAATCCAAATCGGAAAAGAAGAAGTTAAGCTCTCACTGTTTGCAGATGACATGATACTATACATAGAGAACCCTAAAGATGCTACCAGAAACCTACTAGAGTTAATCAATGAACTGGTAAGGTTGCAGGATACAAAATTAATGTACAGATATCTCTTTTATTCCTATACACTAAAGATGAAAAATCTGAAAGAGAAATTAGGGAAACACTCCCATTTACCACTGCAACACAAAGAATAAAATACCTAGGAATAAACCTACCTAAGGAGACAAAAGACGTTTACTCAACAAACTGTAAGACACTGATGAAAGAAATCAAAGATGACACAAACAGATACAGAGATATACCATGTTCTTGGATTGGAAGAATCAACATTGTGAAAATGACTCTACTACCCAAAGCAATCTACAGATTCAATGCAATCCCTATCAAACTACCAAAGGAATTTTTCAGAGAACTAGAACAAAAAAATTTCACAATTTGTATGGAAACACAAAAGACCCCGAACAGCCAAAGCAATCTTGAGAAGAAAAACAGAGCTGGAGGAATCAGGCTCCCTGACTTCAGACAATACTACAAAGCTACAGTAGTCAAGACAGTATGGTACTGGCACAAAAACAGAAATATAGATCAATGCAACAGGAGAGAAAGCCCAGACATAAACCCATACACATATGGTCACCTTATTTTTGATAAAGGAGGCAAGAATATACAATGGAGAAATCACAGCCTCTTCAATAAGTGGTGCTGGGAAAACTGGACAGCTACCGGTAAAAGAATGAAATTAGAAGACTCCCTAACACCATACACAAAAATAAACTCAAAATGGATTAAAGACCGAAATGTAAGGCCAGACACTATCAAACTCTTAGAGGAAAACATAGGCAGAACACTCTACGACATCAATCACAGCAAGATCCTTTTTGACCCACCTCCTAGAAAACGGAAATTAAAAAGAAACATAAACAAATGAGACCTAAGGAGACTTAAAAGCTTTTGCACAGCAAAGGAAAACGTAAACAAGACGAAAAGGCCACCCTCAGAATGGGAGAAAATATTTGCCAACGAAGCAGCTGACAAAGGATTAATCTCCAAACTTTACAAGCAGCCCATGCAGCTCAATATCAAAACAAACAAACAAACAAACAAACAAACAACCCAATCCATAAATGGGCAGAATTCCTAAATAGACATTTCTCCAAAGAAGATATACAGATTGCCAACAAACACATGAAGGAATGCTCAACATCACTGATCATTAGAGAAATGCAAATCGAAATTACAATGAGGTATCACCACACACAGGTAAGAATGGCCATCATCAAAAAAATCTACAAACAGTAAATGCTGCAGAGGTGTGGAAAAAAGGGAACCCTCTTGCACCATTGGTGGGAGTGTAAATTGATACAGCCACTATCGAGAACAGTATGGAGGTTCCTTAAAAAACTAAAAATAGAACTACCATATGACACAGCAATCCCACTACTGGGCATATACCTGGAGAAAACCATAATTCAAAAAGAGTCATGTTCCACAATGTTCATTGCAGCTCTATCTGCAATAGCCAGGACATGGAAGCAACCTAAGTGTCCATCAACTGATGAATGGGTAAAAAAGATGTTGCACATCTTCAATATAAAATGGAATATTACTCAGCCATAAAAAGAAATGAAATTGAGTTATTTGTAGTGAGATGGATGGACCTAGAGTCTGTCCTACAGAGTGAAGTAAGTCAGAAAGAGAAAAACAAATACTGTATGCTAACACATATATGTGGAATCTAAAAAGAAAAGGAAAAAAAAAACGGTTGGGAAGAACCTAGGGACAGGACAGGAATAAAGACGCAGACATAGAGAATGGACTTGAGGACATGGGGAGGGGGAAGGGTAAGCTGGGACGAAGTGAGAGAATGGCATGGACTTATATATACTACCAAATGTAAAATAGCTAGCTAGTAGGAAACAGCTGCATAGAAGAGGGAGATCAGCTCAGTGCTTTATGACCACTTAGAGGGGTGGGATAGGGAGAGCGGGAGGGAGACGCAACAGGGAGGAGATATGGGGATATATGGATATGTATAGCTGATTCACTTTGTTCTAAAGCAGAGACTAACATACCATTGTAAAGCAATTATAGTCCAATAAAGATGTTAAAATTAAATAAACAAATAAATAAATAAATAAATAAATAAATAAATAAATAATTTATGCCCCCACCAAATTAAATCTTTTTTAAAAATAAATAAATAAAAAAGAGCACTCAATGACATGGAATGCTAAACCTAAGTATTTTCAGTACTATAGTAAATGTAAGTGGATTAATATCTCCTATTAAAGTGTAATTTTTTATATTATGTGCAACTAATTTTTTTTACAATATACAGGTAAAATAAAAGAATTACATTAGAAAGGAGAAAACATTCCATGTATTTAAAAACAATAAAACAATAAGCATATAATATGCATCTTAGATATAAGTAGTCTTTAAGTTCAGAACAATTTGTCATTATTGTAATTAGTATTATTATACCAATTTCTTTAAAACATTTTAATACTTTTTGTACTTGAAAAAATATTTTAATATTTTTTCTTCGCTCTTTTGTGGTCTAATACATGGTAAGTATTTAGGTGCTAACATAACTTAAAAATATATTTTGTTTTTTTTACACCCGAACAAAACTGAATCAAGAAGAAATAGATAACTTGAACATACTGATCACTAAAAGCAAAATAGAGGGCTTCCCTGGTGGTGCGGTGGTTGAGAATCTGCCTGCCAATGTAGGGGACACGGGTTCGAGCCCTGGTCTGGGAAGATCCCACATGCCGCGGAGCAACTGGGCCCGTGAGCCACAACTACTGAGCCTGAGCGTCTGAAGCCCGTGCTCCGCAACAAGAGAGGTTGCGATAGTGAGAGGCCCACGCACCGTGATGAAGAGTGGCCCCCGCTTGCTGCAACTAGAGAAAGCCCTCACACAGAAACGAAGACCCAACACAGCCAAAATAAATAAATAAATAAATAGAATTTTTAAAAAAAATAGAATCTGTAATTTAAAAAAACTCCCTACCAACAGAAGTCCAGGATCAGATGGTTTCACAGGCAAATTCTACCAAATATAAAAAGCAGAACTTACACTGATTCTTCTCAAACTCTTCGAAAAGATTGAAGAGTAAGGAATACTTCCAAAGACATTCTATGAAGCCACTATCACGCTGATATCAAAAACAGATGGGGAGGGGGGACTTCCCTGGTGGCACAGTGGTTAAGAATCTGTCTGCCACTGCAGGGGACATAGGTTCGAGACCTGGTCTGGAAAGATCCCACATGCCATGGAGCAACTAAGCCTGTGTGCCACAACTACTGAGCCTGCGCTCTACAGCCCACGAGCCACAACTACTGAGCCTGATAGCCACAACTGCTGAAGCCCACGCACCTAGAGCCCATGATCTGCAACAAAAGAAGCCACCACAATGAACAGCCTGCACACCACAACGAAGAGTAGCCCCCACTCGCCGTAACTAGAGAGAGCCCGAGCACAGCAACGAATGCCCAATGCATCCAAAAATAAATAAATAAAGAAATTTACTTAAAATAAAACCAAATAAAACAGATGGGGACTTTTCTGGTGGTCCAGCAGTTAAGATTTTGCCTTCCAGTGCAGGGGGTGCGGGTTCGATCCCTGGTTTTGGAGCTAAGATCCCACATGCCTCACAAACAAGAAACCAAAACATAAAACAGAAGCAATATTGGAACAAATTCAATAAAGACTTAAAAAAAAAACACAGAGAAAGACACTACCAAAAAAGAAAACTGCAAGCCAATATCGTTGATAAATATAGATGCAAAAATTCTCAACTGAATATTAGAAAACCGAATCCGACAACACATAAGAGGATCATACACCATGACCAAATTTGATTCACCCCAGTTTCACAAAGCTGTTTCAACATATGCAAATCAATCAACATGATACACCCCATCGACAAAGGAAAAACAAGAAACAAACGATCATCTCAATAGATGGTGAAAAAGCATTTGAAAAGCTTCAACATCCATTCATGATAAAAACACTTACCAAAGTGGGTATAGAGGAAACATATCTCAACATAATAAAAGCTATTTATGACAAACCCACAGCCAATATAATACTCAAAGTTCATAAGCTGAAAGCCTTCCTGCTAAAATCTGGAACAAGACAAGGATGCCCACTCTCACGTCTTCTCTTCAACATAGTATTGGAAGTCCTAGCCACAACAATCAGACAAGAAAAAGAAATAAAATCTAACCAAATTGGAAGGGAAGAGGTAAAGTTGTCATTATAGGCAGATGACATGATAATATATATAAAGGAAACCCTAAAAATTCCACACAAACACTACTAGAACTGATAAACAAATTCAGCAAAGTAGCAGGATACAAGATTAACATATATAAATTGGTTGCATTTCCTGTTTTTTTTTCTTTTTTTTTAAATTTATTTTGGCTGCATTGGGTCTTCATTGTTGTGCACGGGCTTTCTCTAGTTGTGGCCAGTGGGGACTAGACTTTCTTGTGGTGCACAGGCTTCTCATTGCAGTGGCTTCTCTTGTTGTGGAGCACGGGCTCTAGGCACGCAGGCTTAAGTAGTTGTGGCACATGGGCTCAGTATTTGTGGCTCACTGGCTCTAGAGTGCAGGCTAAGTAGTTGTGGCACACAGGTTTAGTTGCTCCACGGCATGTGAGATCTTCCTGCATCAGGGCTCAAACCCGTGTCCCCTGTATTGGCAGGCAGATTCTCAACCACGGAGCCACCAGGGAAGTCCCTGGTTGCATTTCTTTACACTAACAATGAAATATCAGAAAGGAAATGTAAACAAGCAATCCTTTTTTTAATGGCATCAAAAAAATAAAATGCTTAGGAATAAACCTCACCAAGGAGATGAAAGACTTATATACTGAGAACTACAAAACATTAGTAAAGGAAACTGAAGATGATTCAAAGAAATGGAAAGACATCCCATGCTCTTGGATGGCAAGAATTAATACTGTTAAAATGGCTATACTACCCAAAGCAATCTACAGATTTAATGTGATCCCTATCAAATTGCCCATGACATTTTCCCCAGAACTAGAACAAATAATCCTAAAATGTATCTGGAACCATAAAAAGTCAGAAATGTGAACACAATCCCCAGGAAAAAGAACAAAGCAGGAGGCATAACCCTCCTAAACTTCAGACAATACTACAAAGTTACAGTAATCAAAGCAGCATGGTATTGGCACAGAAAGAGACACATGGATCAATGGAATAGAATAGAGAGCTAAGAAATAAACCCAGACACCTATGGTCAATTAACCTTTGACAAAGGAGGCAAGAATATACAATGGGGAAAAGATAGTCTCTTCAGCAAGTGGTGTTTTGAAAGTTGGAGCGCCGTATGCAAATCAGTGAAGTCAGAACATACCCTCACACCATACACAAAAATAAACTCAAAACGGCTTATATGCTTAAATATAAGATAGGACACCTTATAACTCCTAGAAGAGAACATAAGCAAAACATTCTCTGACATAAGTCATATCAAAATTTTCCTAGGTAGTTCTCCTTAGGCAGTACAAATACAGTAAGTCACCTACATACAAACCTTCAAGTTGCAAACTTTCAAAGATGCAAACGTCCATTCGCGTGTCCAATCATGTAAGTTAGTTCACGTGTCTGGCATACATTGTCACGTGCGTGCTTCCTCTATATGTGGTTGTGCTTTTGTGTACTTTACAGTACTGTATAGAGTACAGTAGTACAGTACCTTTATTTCAAGCCCAAGATGCCTGGAAGCAAGTGTAAAAGCAGAGGTGATGTAGCTGGTACTGTTAAGAAGGGCCAAGCGATAATGACGGAAACAAAAGTGAAAGTAATTGAGAGAGTGGAGCGAGGCAAAAAGATGTTAGACATCGCTCATTCTTATAACATGAATCATTCAATCATTGGCACGAATCTAAAGAACAAGGACAAGATCATGGAACATGTGAAGTCTGCTGTGCCGACGATGTTGACAAAATATCCAAGAAGCATGGAAAAGTGATGGAGGAGATGGAGAAACTTCTCAGTGTGCGGATGCAGGATCAACATCAGCGCTGAGTCCTGCTCAACTTAACGCTGATTCAAGAGAAAGCTAAAAGCCTTTATGAAGACTTGAAGAAGAAACACGGCAAAGAATCAGAGGGCACATCTTTTAATGCCAGCCATGGCTGGTTTCATTGGTTCAAGGCTAGAGCCAACCTTCACAATGTAAAAGTAAGTGGAGAGACAGCAAGTGCAGATAGGGTAGCTGTCCAGGAACTTCCAGAAACACTTTGAGAAATTATTGATGATGGCGTGTACTTACCCAACCAGGTTTTTAATGTGGATGAGACACAACTGTACTGGAAGAGGATGCCAGACCGAAGTTACATCAGTAAGGAGGAAAAGTTGATGCCGGGCTGTAAAGCAGCAAAGGATAGGCTAACTGTTGTTTGGTGGCAATGCTTCCGGTGAATTGAAGCTGAAACCTCTCTTAGTTTATCATTCACAGAACCCAAGAACCCTTAAAAACATAGCCAAGGGCTCTCTTCCTGTTGTGTGGAAGCGTAACCCCAAATCCCGAATTACACAGGCCACGTTCCAGGACTGGTTTTGCCACCACTTTATCCCAGATGTAGAGAAATATTGCTTGGAGAAGGACGTTCCAGCAAAACATTCTTTTGCTGCTCGACTATGCTCTGGGCCACCTCCCATTCATGGATGACTTTCATCCCAACGTCAAAGTACTGCATCTGTCACCAAATACTACGTTGCTCATCCAACTTATGGACCAGGGCGTTATAGCGACTTTCAAGAAATATTATTTATGTCACACTTTTTGTCAGGCAGTAAAGGTAAGTGACAAATCAGGAACAACCTAGGGACAACTTTGGAAGGACTATAACATCTACAAGACCATAAAAAACATTGACTTTGCATGGTGTGAGGGTATGGCGGTCACCATGAATGGGGTTTGGAAGAACCTTTGCCCACAGTTTGTTCATGATTTTTGTGGATTTGAGAAGGTAGATCAGAAGTCCAAAGAGGTCTTCAGCAACGTAGTGACCCTCAGCGAGAAGCTGGAGCTAAATCTGCAAGAGGACGATTTCGCTGAACTCCTTGCTGTGCAACATGAGGAGCTTACTGATGGAATTGGAGGCCCAGAGAAAGGATGAAGAGGGACAGGAGGAAGAAAAAGTAACTGAAGAACTGAAGAGATTCACGACACAGCAAATGACAAGGGAATCTTCGTTATTTGAGGAAGCACTGTTAGTTTTTGAGGCATAGGACCCGAACCTAGAATGGGACCCAAAGGTGGCAGCAGCCATTCAGAATGCAATCCAGTGATACCTTGTCATCCATGATGAGAAAAAAAAGAGCTACTACCCAGACATCAATGGATCATTCTTTCAAGAGGGTAGATAGAATTAAATCCAGCAAGGGACCAGAACCTTTGCCATCAACGTCAGGTATGAGTGAAATTGCAGCGTGCCCTCTGTCTCCTACTGCTGATAATCCTTCACCTCTACCATCTCCCACCTCCTCTCCCTCCTCCAATCAGTAACTCTTCTCGCCTGTTCCCTCGATGCCAGCCCGAGTATCCCAGCTGTTGTACTGTATTACTGTACTTTTCAAGTTACTGTACTGTAAGATTAAAAATGCTTTCTTTGTTTTTGTGCTTGTTTTTTATGTATTGTTTGCGTGAAAAGTATTATAAACCTATTACGGTACAATACCATATAGCCAACTGTGTAAGTTGGGTACCTAGGCGAACTTTGGTGGACTTACAAACAAATTGCACTTACAAACGCACTCTTGGAACAGAACTTGTTCATATGTAGGGGACTTACTGTAAAAGCAAAAAAGAAACAGGAACTAATCAAACTTATAAGCTTTTGCACAGCAAAGGAAACCATAATCAAAATGAAAATACAACCTATGGACTGGGAGAAAATATTAGCAAATGATGAGACTGACAAGGGCTTAATTTCCAAACTATACAAACAGCTCATACAACTCAATAACAAAATAACAAATAACTCAATGGAAAAATGGGTAGAAGACCTAAATAAACATTTCTCCAAAGAAGACATACAGAGAGCCAATAGGCACTTGAAAAGATGCTCATCATCACTAATTATTAGATAAACGCAAATCCAAATTACAATGAGGTATCACTTCACCCTGATCAGAATGGCCATCATTAAAAAAAAATCTACAATTAACAAATGCTGGAGGGGGTATGGAGAAAAGGAAACCCTTCTACACTGTCGGTGGCCATGTAAGTTGGTGCAGCCACTATGGAAAACAGTATGGAGGTTCCTCAAAAAAACTATAAAGAGAATTGCCATATGATCTAGCAATCCCACTTGTGGACATATATCTAGACAAAACTATAATTCAAAAAGATACATGAAACCCTATGTTCATAGCAGCACTATTTATAACAGCCAAGACATGGAAACAACCTAAATGTTCATTGAAAAATGAGTGTATAAAGAAGGTGTGGTATACGTATACAATAGATATTACTCAGACATAAAAAAGAATGAAATAATGCCATTTGCAGCAACATGGATGGACCTAGAGATAATGATACTAAGTGAAGTAAGTCAAAGAGAGAAAGACAAATACCATATAATATCACTTATATGTGGAATCGAAAACAGGACACAAATGAGCATGTCAGTGGAACAGAAACAAACACACAGATATAGAAAAGAGAGTTGTGGTTGCCAAGGAGAGAGTGAAGGAAAGATTGGGAGTTTTGGAATAGCAGAAGCAAACTATTCTACATAGGATGGACAACCCACAAAGACCTACTGTATAGCACAGGAAACTATATTCAATATCCTGTGATAAACCATAATGGAAAAGAATATATACAGATATATAGATATAGATATAGATAGATATATAGATAGACATATATAAAACTGAATCACTTTGCTGCACAGCAGAAATTAATACAACAATGTATAAAGGCTGCAGAGGGTGTGGAGAAAAGGGAACCCTCCTGAACTGTTGGTGGGAATGTAAACTGATACAGCCACTATGGAGAACAGTATGGAGATTCCTTAAAAGCTAAAAAATAGAGCCACCATATGACCCAGCAATCCCACTACTGGGCATATACCCGGAGAAAACCATAATTCAAAAAGATACATGTACCACAATGTTCACTGTAGCACTATTTACAATAGCCAGGACATAGAAGTAACCTAAATGTTCATCGACAGATGAATATATAAAGAAGATGTGGCACATCTATACAATGCAGTATTACTCAGCCATAAAAAGGAACAAAATTGAGTTATTTGCAGTGAGGTGGTTGGACCTAGAGTCTGTCATACAGAGTGAAGTAAGTCAGAAAGAGAAAAACAAATACCGTACGCTAACACACACATATGGAATCTAGAAAAATGGTACTGACGAACCTAGTGACAGGGCAGGAATAAAGACACAGATGTAGAGAACGGACTTAAGGACACAGGGGGCAAGGGGAGACAGGGACGTAGTGAGAGAGTAGCACTGACATATATACACTACCAAATGTAAAATAGCTAGTGGTAAGCTGCCGCATAGCACAGGGAGATCAGCTCGGTGCTTTATGTCCCCCAGAGGGGTGGGGTAGGGAGTGTGGGAGGGAGGCTCAAGAGGGGGGGGGGATATGGGGAATATATGTATACATATAGCTGATTCACTTTGTTATAAAGCAGAAACTAATACAGTGTTATAAAGTAAGTATACTCCAATAAACATGTATTTTAAAAACCCACAACATTGTAAATCAACTACACTTGAAAATATTTAAGTGCAAACAATTTTCTGAATGTAAGTTTTACTGTGTGTGTGTGTACCACAGGTTCAATATATATGAATTATGTCAAATTGATTACATTGCTTTTCAAAATAAAGAATTTTTGATATTTTACATCAGCTTCATGTTATAAATGCAGAAAAACTATATTATTTTTTTCTAAAGTTCAGAAATAGCCATTTTGCTCATTCGGTATACTATAAACCATTAACTATTAAAAAGGGATTCGTGACCTCTTCCTTCCAAAGAAATATTTCTCCACTCACACAAGTTTAATAGAATGTTCCGCCATGAACTGACTTCCCACCTTAGAGACACGAGATTTGCATCCTGAAATCTCTTTCTTGCAAAAATGTCCAATTATCATCCTAGCATTACAGAAAAGAAATGCTTTTTTCCAGATCTCAAATTCCATACAACTTTAGTCAAAACATCATGTATGTTTTTTTTTCACACACACACAGACTGTATTTTATTTTTACAAGAGATAAATCAACTGACACCAAGCACTGTAAATGGATGACCACAACAAAAGCAACAATGATTGCAATCACCAAACACGAAACACACTCATACTATGTCATAATATTGACATTCAGTCCAGTAATCCTCCACTGTAACAGCTCCTTTACTTTGCAGTGAAAGACATCATGCATTTTTAAATAATCAGCACTCACCTGAGGTCTTTAAAAATCAACATAAACATAAGTTTGTGTTCTCTTTCATTTACTCTGGTTCTAAGTGGTCATTTCTAAACGAAAGTATTTAAGTATGTTAACGTCATCTTATAACATCATATTTCAAATGACTACCGTGTCTCCAAAGATGAAATATGAGGAACTCACAATTAGGCTTTCCAAAGTTTTCATCTCTGAATGTGTATGACCCTTCTGCTGAACTCCACACTGTTCATTATTCTCTGAGAATATTATTTTTCTTGTATGGCCATCTCACATGCTCTTTCATTTCATGAAGTTTTTTCCTACAATGTTATGCCTAGTTTATTTCTGAGAATATGCATTGTTTCAGAATGATATTTATAGACACAAAGACTTCTCTATAATTCCCTGAGAGTTTCAAGAACTCCTTCTTCTTTTTTTTTTTAATACCTAGATTCTGAAGCTCTCCACAAAGCATTACTAAACTTGCATTTACATAAGTATCTACATATTAATCACACATTAATGCATTCACAATTGTATTATGATTTATTGCTAATTTTGGAGCATAAATGTAGCTGTCTTATTTACCACCCTCTTAGAAATCACTTTAATATTTGCACTTAGGACTTGAAAGAGAATGGATAAATAAAAACCTGAAGAATATGCAAATACAATTTATATATTTCTCATAAAATTAGGTGATTATCTAACCTTTATCCAGAAAAAAAGAAGAGCCCAGATACTCTGCAGGCATGATCCTCGAGAATGTGTGGTCTTCCAGCAGGAAAACATGCAGTAATCCATGTGGCAGAGTTTACCTGTGACCAGTTTACCTGTGACCAGAGTTTACCTGTGACCAGAGTTTACATGCAACATATCAGGAGTGGAAAAAGGGAATTTGTCCGTTGTGGCAATAAGTATAATGAAGATTTGTAGCAGGTCATGCTCATATGTTCAACACAGGTACAATCAAAAGTTTGCTCAATTCTGGTAGATCTAAGTCTGTATCTGTTACCTTGTCTTTAACGAGGAAATGTCAGAACTGACTTACCAGAAAAAAAAGTGTTTTGTTTGTTTGTTTGTTTTAATTAGAGTCACGGTGAGTAAGGCAGAGTTCAGAACAGCTAATGTGACTTAGTGATTCTCTCATCAGGAAATACAGTTTCTACTTCCCTGCTTATTCTCCACATCCTGTAGTAAGTAAAGTTTCAATGAAAGATAAATCTACAGCGTGAAAAGAAAAGAAAACTTACATGTGTTGATAAGGTCATTTTGACAGGTTTTACCACATATGTCAGTGTTTCTGGGGATGGACAGAAGCCAGAGCTCCCTGACATTTTCACTGATGTCATTCCCCTTGATCCTCAATTTGAAAGTGGATAAAAATGTTTTCTATGCTTTCTTCTTTAAGAAATTAAATAAAGAATGCTTTCTAGACATGATCCTCTAATGATTTTCAGTCAGTGGTCATCAACAGAGGAAAAGCACAGAATCTCATCCCCACAGAAGGGTGACATTCAGTCAGGTAAGAAAATTCTCCACGAAATCAGAGCTTCATCTTTAACATGCAATCAAAGGCTTTCACAGGTTCTTCATCACTCTGCACTCAGCCCTACCACATGGGATTGGCTCTGAGAATCTCACATCAGATGACTGACAAACATGTCATAGTACACTGATCTGGTACCAGATCCTGCCTCTCTTAATGATCTCCCACAGGGACATTGGAATATTCTAGGATATTTCCTGGAGCCCTCTATTCTACACAGGTACACTTCCAAGTAGAAACAGAAGCTTGGATTCTCACTGGGACCCCTGCTCTGTCCAACCAACCTCTCTAGAAATATGATGTTCTAATCTCTCCTGATTAGAACATTTCAAGGTCTCTCCCTGTGCTAATTTAGTAAAGGTAAAAGAGAAACAAGAAAGAGCAAACTATGCAGGGAGCAATATATAAGATTCCTTTACTTAACGTATTTATCTGATATACCCAAATACTGAGAAATATAGATTCATTTCATAATGTTCAAGAAAAGAGGAGGAGGAACCTCCATGCCAACAGTATATATAAAATGGAATCAATATTGCATAAGCTCCAGCTTAAGCTTAGCTACGAGGTACTAACCCTTCTCATAAAGAAGCAATAGTTCTCCATCATTTGAAGCACACTGAGGACTCAGACAGCTGGACACTGAAGGTGTAGCCTCCTCACTCGAATTCTGTACCTGCATCACAGAGCAGTGAAATATTCCCAAAGAATTATTAAGGATGAGGGGAGGAGGTGAAATACAAAAGATGAATCCATAGTCTGTCCTACCGTCTGTTCTGTTGGATATTACCACCATCTTGGCCCAATATGACCTTCCCACTTTTCTCTGGGTCTCCCTACTTTCCACCTCCATCCTCTCATTATATCTTACCTACACTTGGGAACGACTCTAGTTTTTCCACTTATCTTTATCAACAAGTAATCCAAATAGCAACTGTGTATATAACTCCTTAGAGACCTCAGGTCTGACTCAGTAATAATACATGACCTTCAAAGTCCAAAGTTTTCCTAATTCCCTTTATTATTATTTTTTTTCTAATTTCCATGTACTTACACTCTTAAGACCTCCACTGTTCTCAGGTTCGTCTTCCCTGCAAAATCTGTCAACCTAGACATAGACTTAAGTACCACCCTCTAATTATCTCCTAGGGAATCCAGTTTTTTAAAAAGCCTCAGCAAGCCTTATGGACTTTATTAAAGACTGTTTAAGATAACCCATGGGAGATAGCAGCACACCCACAGATATCTATCTAATACACCCTCAGAGTAATATTTCTTTTTTTCTTTTTTATAAAGTCTCTTCTGGCCAGTGAAGACTCTCAGCTCTTCTTCTTCAACATATGCAGTGTCTCACCCATCTGATTACTCTCTGCTCTATCCCAGGTCCACTCCCTTTCCTGATATTACATTCTTTCGCAATTGTGTATGTTGGTAAAATCAAATAACATAAAATATAACATGTTAATTATTATAAAGTGCACCGTTCAGTGATATTAAATGCATTCATATTATTGGGCGTTCAACATCACCATTTATCTTTCTAATTCTTTTCTACGTTTTAAAACTGTAACTCTATATCCTTTAAACATAACTTTCCTTTTTGTTCCATAACCACCTGAAAAGCATCATTACCCTCCCAATTTCTATGGTTTTGACTACACTAAGTACCCCATATAATTGAAATAAGTAGTTGTATTGTTATGACTCACTAAAAGTCACAAAAATGGCATTTTTGGTAGCTAAATTTCCTCAAGATTCATCCATGTTGTAGCATATTCCTAGATCTTTTCCTTCTTAACACTGAATAATATTGTATTATACGGGTATACCACACTTTGCTTATCCAGGAACTAGTGGATGAACACTTAGGTTGCTTTCATATTTTAGCTACTGTGATTATTACTGCTCTAAACACTGGAGTACAAATATTTCTTTAAGACCCTGATTTCAATACCTTTGGGTATACCTCGTAGTAAAATTCCTAGATCATGTAGTAATTCTATTTTTCAATATCTGAAAAATTGCCATACTCTTTTGCAAAGCAGCTGTATCATTCTGAATTCCCTCTGACATAGCACAATGGTTCCAACTCCCTCACATCCTCACCAATAGTTGTTTTCTGCTTGTGTATGTGTGTGTGTGCTTGTGTGTGTATGCATGCACACAAATATATAAACATGCATTTAGTGATATGGAGCATCTATTCAAGTGCTTAGTCATTTGTACATCTTTTGGAAGAACCATCTATTCAAGTCTTTTATCCATTTTTGAATCAGGGTGTTTGCTTTTTGTTCAGTTGTAGGACTTCTCTGTATATTCTGAATAGAAATCTCTTGTCAGATAGATGGCTCTGAAATATTTTCTCCCATCTTGTGGGTTGCCATTTTATTCTGTTTACATTTCTTTGATACACATTTTTTTTAACTTATGTACTGCAAATTGTTTATTTTTTTTTTTAGCTGTACCTTTGTTGTTCCTTCGTTTCATATGGAGGAAAACACTGCCAAATCCAGTATCATGAAGCTCTTGTCCTGTATCTTCTTCTAAGACTTTTTATATTTTTAGGTCTTATATTTAGTTTCTTGATACGTTTTCATTAATTTTTGCATATGATGTTAGGTAAGGGTCCATCTTCCTTCTTTTGCATGTTGACCACAAGACTTCTCAGCACCATGTGTTGAAAATACTATCCTTTCTACTTTGAAAAGTCTTGGCAACTTGTCAAAAATCATTTGGCCATATATCAGGGTTTATTTGTGGGTGTTGTATTCTATTCTGTTGGTCTTGAATAAGGGAGAAAATAGTATAACCTATCCAGGTTGATGAAGAACATAAAGAAAGACCAGGAATGAGAATTAGGAGGGCAATATAAAACAGCAGGGAGTAAAAGACAGTGTGAGAGAAGATCTTGCATTTGCGAGTTCATGGAAATAGGATCATGCTAAAACCACTAAACGCCTGACTTTGAACAATACGGTAAATGTGCCAGCAAGAAACATAACACTTACCCATCTCTGGGGAATATAGTATGGGCATAAAGATAAACTACACACAAATATATTAAAAAGGGAAGGGTTTTCATGGTGTGAGAATATTGTGGCATTTGAAATACAATTTACTTCTGTTCTACCATTGTCTCTAAAATTTATCAAAGTGTATATACAAGCAATTCCAATTCTGGTAATGTGCTTGACAGGTTTATATATGAACTTCAGTAGAGCAGTAAATGTACATTCATAGTAGGACTGTTCCCTAAACCAAAAAACAAAACACAAAAACTGCAAAGACTAGAGTTCACTTTGTCAACACACATACAGATGCAATGATGGTTAACGGTCTGAAAACAGAAGGTGAGCATGGGTGCAAGAGGTTAATCCCCAGGCTGGGGTGGGGTGCAGAGTTTGAGGGTAACACAAGTAGAAAAGGCTTTTGTCCTATCCTTGATTTTTGAGGTACGGAAATTCACAGGTCACTACCTTCATTTCAAACTGAATGAATGCACTATTCAATTTTTTTAAACAGGCGAAGTAAACATGAGTGATAATAAATTTCAAACTGTCGCTAATCAAATAAGATACTAAGAAAACTTAAATAATATGATTTAAGAATGAAGTAGAGAGATTGTCCAACATGGTAGCATTCAAAGACCCAGAGCTTGATGCCTCTCATGGGCACACCAAAGTCACAACTGTTTACAGAACAGCAATTGATGATAAAGGCCGGGACCTACCATAAAAGATGTTTTACAGCTAAAGATATAAGGAAGGCACCTCGACAAGACAGAAAGGAAGGGCAAAATCTCAATAGAGTCAAGACCCATACCACCAAGTGGGTGGCCCACAAATGGGAGAATAATTACAATTTCAGAGGTGCTCCCAGGTAGCAAGGGGTATGAAGCCAACATCAGGCTCCCAAGCCCAGGGATCCTGTTCTGGAAAGAAGAGTTCCTAGGAAGTTGGGCTTTGAAGACCAGTAGTGCTTATTTTCCAGAGAGCCAGAGGGTTGTGGGAAATAGAGATTCCACTCTTAAAAGATGCTCACAAAATCCCACATGATCTGAGAATCAGAACAGAAGCAGTCATTTGAAAGGATTCCGGGTCACACCTACCTCCTGATCTTGGAGAGTCTCCCAGAGAGGCAAGAGGCAACTACAGCACAGCCTCAGGGACAGAGACACTGGCAGGAGCCATTCACGAGAGCTCCTTCTACCTCGTGGACGCTGGTACCAGCAAGCATAATTTCAGAATCCTCCCTGTAGCTTATCAGCCTCAGGACAGAGCCCCATCCATTTCCACCAGACTACAGACACAAGTACTAGGATGCTGCAGGCCAAGCAACTAACTGTGCAGGGGCATAGCCCCATCCACCAGCAAACAGGCTGCCTTCAGATCCTCTCAGTGCACAGCTGCCCCTGGACACGGGTCCAGCCACCAAAAGCCCCAGGACCAGCCTCCACACCTCAGTGGACAGGCACAAGCCCCAGAGTCCCTGGCCCCTCTGACAAGTGAGCCTGCTCTGGCCTTGGAGTCAGCCTCACCATCGGCAGGTGGTAACTGCACAGGGACTGGATGGAGCTTGGACCTACCCAACAGCAAACCTGCTCTAGCAGTGGGATCAGCCTCATACACCAACAGGCACACACCAGCTCCAGGAATACCACAGCCCAGCAGCCTGTGTAACCAGGCCACTTAATTGCAGGCCAGAAGCAGCCATGGACTCAGCTGGGTCCTGACCCTGCCCATCAGAATGCCAACACAAGATTAGGGATACCCCCAGCCCTGCAGAGAGCTGTGTCAGGAACAGTGATCCAACACCAACTCTGTGGCTCCTGGGCCCTGCAGCCAGAACGCAGAACCTGTCTCTTCCTCCCAGTAGCCAGCATAGCCCCAGAACCAGTGACTGGGCACTAGCCCTGATATCACCTGGACTGCAATTCTACCCATAAGTGAACCAGCACCAGATTTGGTGTCCCCCAGAGTTGTGCAGCCAGCTTCCTTATGATTTAGTCTCACCAAGCAGCACAGACAGCCTCCATACAAGGCAGAGCCTGGCAAACAAGCAGTCTGGGGGCAGCCAAGCCTACCAGACTACCCACAGTAGTCAACCCACCACAGCAGAAGAGCCCAAGCAGCCCACATAGGCGGTACACCTAGAATATATAGCTCTAGTGACCAGGGGAGAGGGGCCTGCTGGGACCCATAGGACAGCTCTTACAAAAGGCCACTTCCCCAAGGTCAGGAAATGTAACGAACCTACTACACACATAGCAATAAAAACAGGAAGTTAAGAAAAATGAGGTGTCAGAGAAACACGATCCAAATGAAGGACCAAGATAAGAATTCAGAAGAAGATCTAAGTGAGGTGGAGATAGCCAATCTCCTCAACAAAGGGTTCAAGGTAATGACTGTAAAGATGATCAAAGAACTCAGGAGAAGAATGGACGACCAGAGCAAGAAGTTAGAATTTTTTTTAAAAGAGTTAGACCATTAAAGAACAACAAAACAGAGATGAGGAATACAATAACTGAAATGAAAAATACATTAAAGGAAACTACTGTAGACTAAATGATACAGAGGAATGAATCAGAAAACTGAAGGACAGAGTACTGGCAATCACTGAAGATGAACGGTAAAACAATAGATTAAAATGAAATGAGGAAAGTTGAACAGACTTGTGAAACAACATCAAGTGTACTAATATTTGCAGTATACTGGTCCCAGAAGCAAAAAGGAAAGAGAAAGCAGTGTAGAACATCCCTGAAGACATAAGAGTTGGAAACTTCCCTAACCTGGGAAAGAAAACAGACATCCAAGTCCAGTAAACACAGTAAGGCCAAAACAGGATCAACCCAAAGAGGACCACACCAAGACTCATTGTAATTAAAATGGAAAAAAAAAATAAGATAAAAAGACACTATTAAAAGGAGCAAAGGAAAAGCAACAAGTTACAAACATGGGAAATTGCCTAAAGTTATCTGCTGACTTTTCACGATAACCTCTGCATGCCAGAAGGGAGTGGCATGGTATATTTAAAGTCATGAAAGGGAAAAGCCTATAAGCAAAAATACTCTACCCAGCAAGGCTCTCCTTCAGATTTGATGGTGAGATCTAAAGTTTTACAGAGAAGCAAAACTAAAAGAGCTCAGCATCGCCAAACCAGCTTTATGAGAAATCTTTAAGGGGCTTTTCTAAGTGAAAAAGAAAAGGTCACGATTGAAACATAAAAATTAGGAAAGGAAACTTACTAAAGGAAAAACCTCATTGGTTAAGGCAAATATTCAACAAAGGTAGTAAATCAACCATGGACACAGCTAATAGGAAGGATGAAAAAAAAAAACAGTAATAAAATCATCTATATTCACAATAAGAAGTTAAGGGACACACAAAACAAGTAGATGTAAAATATAAGGTCAAATTCAGTAACTGTGGGGGAGCAGAGTAACAATGCAGGGTTGTTAGTGTCCATGTGAAATTAAGAGCTCAGCAACTTAAATAATCTCTCTCACACACACACACACAAAACTGAAAGAAATCCAAACATAATATTAAAGATAGTCCTCACATCACAGATGAAAGGAATAAAAGGGGAAGAAAGGAACACTGAAGAAATTAAAGAGGGATTCTAAAATTACCCAAGACAAATGAAAATGAACACACAATGGTCCAAAATCTATGGGACAGAGCCAACGCAGTTCACAGGGGGAAGTTATAGTGATACAAGCTTATTCTTAGGAATCAAGAAAAATATCAAATAAACAACCTAACATTACACCTGAAGGAATTAGAAAAAGAAGAAAAAACAAAACTCAAAGCTGTCAGAAAGAAAAATTAAGAAAACTATACCATATGCAATGACATCAAAAAGAACAAGATACCTAGGAATAAACACACCTAAGCAGGTAAAAGACATGTGCTCAGAAATCTATCAGCCATTGGTGAAAGAAGTTGAAGACAACACAAAAAGATGGAAAAATATAGCATGTGCATGGACTGGAAGAATTAATACTGTTAAAATAACCATACTACCAAAGACAATCTACAGATTTAATGCAATCCCTACCAGAATACCAAAGCATTTCCACAGAACTTGAAAAAGTAATTTTAAAATTTGTATAGAAACACAAAGACCCCAAATAGCCAAACAATCTTGAGAAAGAACACAGCTGGAGGCATCACGCACCTTGACTTCAGACTATACTGCAAAGCGACAGTAATCAAAGAGAAAGGTACCAGAGCAAAAACAGACACAAAGATCACTGGAATAGAATAGAGATCCCAGAAATAAGCCCACACACTTATATTTAATTGATTTATGACAAAGCAGGCAATGTGGGGAAAAAACTGTCTCTTCAATAAGTGGTACGGGGAAAACTGGTCAGCTACATGGAAAAGAATAAAATTAGATTATTTTAGCACACCATATATAAAATAAATGCCAAACTGAATAAAGACCTAAATGTAGGGCCAGAAACCATAAGACCCTTAGAGGAAAATATAGAACATTCTTCAACATAAATGATAGCAACAGTTTTAGGTTCAGTCTACTAAGGCAAATGAAACAAAAGCAAAAATAAACAAATGGGACTTCACTAAACTTAAAAGATTTTGCACAGCAAAGGAAACCAAAGACAAAATGAAAAGACAACCTGCTGAGGCAGAGACAATATCTGCACATGATAAGAAGTTAACATCAAAAAACATGACCAAGAAAGGGTTCATATCTAAACTACAGAAACAGCACATACAACTCAATATCAAAAAAACACCCAAAATCTTTTTTAAAAAAATGAGAAGACCTAAATAGACATTTTTTCCAAGGAAAAACTACATATAGACAGCCAGAACTCACAAAGATGCTAAACATAGCTAATCGGCAGTAAAATGCAAATCAAAACTATGAGATATATCACCTCAGTCTTGTCAGAATGGCTGTCATCAAAAAGATCACAAATAACAAAGGTTAGTGAGGATGTGGAGAAAGGGAAACTCTTGTACACTCTTGATGTGAATGTGAAGTAGTACAGCTACTGTGGAAAGCAGAATGGAGGTTCCACAAAAAACTAAAAATAGAACTACCATAATATCCAGCAATTTCACTGTTGGGTATATCAGAAGAAAACAAAAACACTATTTCAAAAAAAAAATAACTGCACACCAATGTTCATAACAGTGTTATTTGCCATAGCCAAGATATAGAGTCAAACTAAATGTTCATCAATAGCTTAGTGGATAAAAAAGATTTTTTATGATGACTTCAGCAAAAAATGAAATTTTGCCATTTGCAAGAACATGGATGGATTTGGAGGGTATTATGCTTAGTAAAATAAGCCGCAGAGAAAACAAGCATGGCATGTTATGAGAAAAAAAGCATGGCATGTTATGAGAAAACAAGCATGGTGTGTTATCAGTTACACGTGGCATCTAAACAAATTGAACACAACAACAACAAAAAAACAGACTCACAGATTAAAGAACAGACTAGTGGTTACCAGCAGGGAGAGATAGGGTGGAGGAGCAAAATAGTGGTAGGAGATTTTGAGGTACAATCCACTATGTATAAAATCAATAATCTACAGTGATGTACTGTATAGCATGGGGAATATAGCCACTCTTTTATAATAACTATAAATGGAGAAGAACCTAAACATTTATGGATCACTATGCTGTACCTCTGAAACAAATATAATAATGTAAATTAACTACAGATCAATAAAATATAAAGTAAGAAACAATAAAGGGGAGACACAGATTATTAGATAAAAATCAATTAAATAAACACAAGTTTTGGAAATCAAGGAATTAAAAAACAACACGTAAGACACAACATTGGCATTTAAAGTGTACAATCTATTCATTTAAAAGAAATCATTTAAGTGGTAAAAAATGGTACCCATTCTCACAATTTTGTATATCTACGATAAATTATTATCTACAAAAATATGTTACAAATATTCACTCAAAAAGAAAGAGAAGATTGGGATAAACCCATTTTAGTATACAAATTTAATATCAAAGTCTCTATGTAAAATTGATTTGAATAAGTTCTGTTAGCCACTTCTAGTTTCTTTGTGATGTAAAATCTTTTAAAGCATAAAAATCAGCCTTTCTACATTATTCCATTAGACATACATAGAAGTTAAAAGAAATGAGAAGACAGAACAATCAACCAGGAAGGTGAATTTACTGAGAAACTGTCATTCGTTCTCCCTCCTCCTTTTCTTTTCCTCCTTTTCCAGGTCTCTTTCGGTTCCGATCAAGAGAAATCTTGAGAGTTCTGAGAATATTTCTTTGAGGGCTTCAAATCACCATACCTACATCCTCTGCCACAACTACACACACGGGAACAAAAATAAACCTCTGCTATCTACTCATGTAGGAGGGATTCATGCAAAATAAACTCCTACATGGAGACCAACAGGTGAGTTTTCTACCTGTTCTTTATAATGTCTTTCCATTATAGTAAATCCCACACATTATGAGGAAGAAACGGTTATGTGAGCTATTCCGTAAAGTCAAAAAACTTGCATTCATTTCAAGTACCTGGTGATCATAGGGTACAACCAGGGAAGGTGCCAGCCCCCTTGGGGGGAGGGGCGGTGAATGGGCTCCCGCACCCATGCACCTCCTGATGTACAGATTCTGGAGAAACAAAGGGCGGTCACACCGCAGTCAGCCTGTCAGGCTGTCGGGCCACTGGGCAACCCGACCAGCCTGGAAGTGCCCCATTAGTTTGCTGAAAGCAAAACTCTGTCCCCCCTGTGAAGCCAGGCAATTTGGGTCAGAGAGTCAGAGGAGACCAGTAATCAACTCCTCCTCTCTGCTCACCTCCTTGGGGTTACAGCAACCCCATCTCCAAACCCAAATCTGACCCTGGAGTGCCAAACTGGGAGTGGCAGGTGGGCTCTGCCGGTGCTTCAGCGCCCTCTGGAGGTTGTCTGCTCTAATGGCAACTCTCAGCCCTTCCTCCTCCTCCTTCCCTAGTCCTGGGGGCTGCCTTGGCCTCCTGCAGCTGCTGGCCTGAATTCATTCTTCTTTTTTCTCCAATTACAATGAAGTGTCTTACAGAGGTCTGGAATCTCTTGAAGAAGGAAGATCTTTTAACCAATACACCTTAACCGTGAGAAGTTGATTTCAAGAATGAACCTGAAGTACTGTATTTTTCTCCTGATGATTCCAAGGAGAGACAGCGCAAGTTTTCTAAATCATAAGAAAAACCAAGGTAAATATGATATTCTGAGCCAGAGATGAAAAAGCAGTTTTTAGCAGCCCCTCCTCATATCATATGACCGGGATTTAAATGAATCAACTGCCACTGGTTTTTAAATCACATGACCCAACTTTAAATCCATCAGCTGCTTCCCCTGTAACTCACGTGACTTGGCTTTGAATAGTAAGAAATGCAGAGGTATAAAAATGATGTTCTGAACAATAAATGGAAAGACAACATTTTAGAAAGTTTTTTTTTTTCCTTTTCGAATGGACCATTCATTGCCTACAGAATAAAGGATTCCCTTGTGGATTTCTTGAACTGTAAACACATACATTGTCTCCGTTGGCTTGATTGACTTAGATTTTGGGGTTTTTTTTGTTGTTGTTGTTAACATCTTTATTGGAGTATAATTGCTTTACCTTGTTGTGTTAGCTTCTGCTGTATAACAAAGTGAATCAACTATTCATATACATATATCCCCGTATCCTCTCCCTCTTGTGTCTCCCTCCCACCTTCCCTATCCCACCCCTCTAGGTGGTCACAAAGCACTGAGCTGATCTCCCTGTGCTATATGCAGCTGCTTCCCAATAGCTATCCATTTCACCTTTGGTAGCGTATATATGTCCATGCCACTCTCTCACTTCATCCCAGCTTACCCTTCCCCCTCCCTGTGTCCTCAGGTCCGTTCTCTACATCTACGTCTTTATTCCTCTGCAGCGACTCCTGCTAGGGACGGATACTTCCTTTTATGCTCAGGGAAATCCCCTAGTTTGAATATGATTTGAGTTTGATCCTGTGAAACCATCAGAACTTCCCACCAGAGATAAATGAGGAGATTCTGGCCTTTATTAGTATGCATGATGAACACGGGTGTCCTGGCTGTACTTGCCAACCCTCCTATTTTACCCACCTATTTTTATCCACCTTCCTCCCTGTGAGTACCTTTGACCAACCCTGAGTTCAGACTCCTGACCTATTACAGTGACTTTGTCAGCCTTTCTTTAAAAAATGGACAGGTAATAAAACGAATTTAACCTAGAAGCAGCAGCTCAGTAAGGGAAATAAAATCATCAGAAGTTATCTAATCACAGCCACAGCCATCCAGGGCTCTGTCTTACCTGCTGGGTCATAAGAATGGGACCTTCCTAAACTTGAAGGGCATCCAATCAAATAAGTAAAGGTCTGCTCACCTCTGGCTCTTGGAGGGATTGCTAGGCAGCCTACCCAGTGTATACTAACTGCAAAACACTGTCATGGTTGTGAAACACCTATGTTCCAGGAAAGCTTTTTGGGGTGCATGGGGAAGGTTTCTTTTTGACATCAAGCAAAAAATAAATCACCAAGCTCTTTGAGCACAGGGATTCTTAAGAGGGCAGTAGAAGGAAGGAATGGGCAGAAAAGACGATCTCCAATGAAGTGAAGGCCGTTTTTCCAAAAGAGTAGGATTTAGTCTCAGTTTAAGGAGAACACTTTTAAATAGCTGGGACAGCTCCAAACTGCGGTTTAGGGAACGAGTGCTTCAAAAGAACAGTGCTTTAAAAGTCCTGGCAAGGCAGCAAGAGGATGAAGAGTTGGTTTTGCATAGTTTTGAACACAGGAGTAAAGAAGCAGAGGCATCTCTGACTAAAAGGCCCTGAGATCCTATGGCATCAATGGGTCAGTTGCAGGGGCAGGGGGGGTGGGGGGGCGATATTTCTCTCTCAACATCTCCCAGGGCAGCCACCCCTCCCGACCCCACACCCCCACTCCCTTCACCCTTCCTCCCTCCACTGTTGGGTCCCCAGGGACAGCACTTTTCAAGCTGGAGCCCTCAGGCACCATCTCTGCAGTCTGGATTCTTCCTGGAGCCTGGCAAGTTCTGGGACAGGAAGGCGGGTCTGCAAGGCCGCTGCGTTGCAGTCGGACCTGGAGGCCTGGAGGGGAACTGGAGCCCTGAAGCCCACCCACGTCCTTGAAGCCGAGGGAGGAACACATCCTCCTAACAGTACTTCTCAGGGGTCAGCGTGCTCCCCACCCGACGGTGATCCATACTCACTTGAGGCAGCAAGGACTGCCTCTAACTGGCCCCCTCGATTCCGCCTTAAGGGTCCTCGCACATGTGTGATAGCGCAGGCCCCGGATCTCTTTAGTCAGCTGAGGCCAGTGCTGCCGGCATCCCTCCAGTCCCATCCCCCAGCCCCTCCCTCTGGGACTGTATCTAATAGAAGAAAGAGCACAGAGGAATTGGCTGAATCAAGGGACCTGGGAGCCTGGGTATGAGTTTCAAGACCGAGAACCTAAGGCGCAATTACATATTATTGGGAACTCTTGTGGAGTGTGTGTGTGTGGGGGGGGAGGTTAGGAGGCTGAGAGGCTGAGTCGACCTGGTGAGTCCAGCCCCAGGACACCACACAGCCCTGTCCCCCTTTCCCTGCCATCAGACAAGGGGTGCCGCAACTCCAGCCGGGACTCTGCACTTCCCCCTCCCTGATTCTCCAGAAGAGCAGGTGGCCCCCCTCTGAGGGCAGGGGCAAGACAACGGACCAAGTCCCCCTGCACTAAGGCGCTACTGGAATCTCTTCCTGAACAGCAGTGCTGGCTTGGAGCGAACCCGTGCACCGCCAAAGTTGGTCTCGTCCTGCAGCTGAGGGACGCAGGCTTTAAGTCAGCTGCCTTGGCTTTAAATCAATCAGTCCCCCCTTTAAATCAGGTGACCCGACTTTAAATCACTGTGTGCCCCTCAAGCCTGACACTTCAAAAGTTGGGAACTTCACTTTGATCCCAGCACCTCACACAGCTGAATGCACACTGTAGTCACCCCCAAGCCTGGCTTAGAGGCAGGATATAAGGTAAGGGGATGGGTTGCACACATGGTGAGGAGGGTGCACTTCATGTACCAGAAGGGTCCAGGTACTCTGGGTACAGCAAGCAGTGCACGATACAGCAGCTCCCTGGCAAAGCTGGTGATGCACAGGGGGAGCAGGCACACCCAGGCACGCAGAGGTTCCAGGCCGGGAGCTGGGGCACAGCCAGCCGGGAGGGTGTGAAAGCCGAGGATCTGAGCCTTCTTGAGAAAGGCAGACACAGAGGATGGATGAGAAACAAAGACCAGATGAAACATGGATTTGAAAAGCACACCCTGCTCTTGAAATTGGGGTGGGGTCACCCCAGATTTGAGTCTTCTTACTCCCCAGTACCTAGTGCCTTGGCATTTGCCCAATTACTTGTAAAATGTGACTGATAATATCTAAACCATAGAATACTGCATTTGGAGTGGTTTTGCAGGTTTATGTTTCTATAGTGGAATAATCTTTTCTACAAGAAAAATGTACACAATCTGAAATAAATTCAAACCCCTCTTTAGCAAGTACTATATCGGACTTCCCTGGTGGCGCAGTGGTTAAGAATCTGCCTGCCAAGGCAAGGGACATGGGTTCGAGCCCTGGTCAGGGAAGATCCCACATGCCGCGGAGCAGCTAAGCCCATGTGCCACAACTACTGAGCCTGCAGACCACAACTACTGAAGCCCGCGTGCCTAGAACCGGTGCTCCACAACAAGTGCAGCAAGAGAAGCCACCACAATGAGAAGCCCGCGCACCGCAACAAAGACTAGCCCCCGCTTGCCACAACTAGAGAAAGCCTGTGCATAGCAACGAAGACCCAACGCAGCCAAAAACAAATTAATTAATTAATTAGTTAACTATTTTAAAAAAGTACTATATCCTTCTGTACAGCTTCTCTGGGAAGAACAGAGAGATGGCGTAGGAGAGTGAGAAAGACCAATATTTAGTGCACATCTCTCATGCAGGTGCTCTGCTGGCTCAGATAGATTTATCCCCACTTTACGAACGAGGAAATAGTCTCAGAGAGGTTTAGTAATTTTCCTAAAGCCAAACAGCTATGGAGTGGCAGAACCAAGATCTGAACCAAGTCTGTTACCTTCAAAGCCTAAGTCCTCATCACAGCAAAACTCAATTAATATTTACATTTATCGAATTACATTGCAACCTGGAGAGTTCTTGACACAATCCTGAATAAGAGTGAGAAAGAAAGAAATAACATTGTTCCTACAGTCAACCCAAATTTTTGGAGCAGCTGCTAGATGCCTGGCCCTTTTTGGGGTTCAGCAGTGAACAAGACAGGAAGAGTCCTGCTTTCATGAACCACGTAGTGGGGAGGAGAGACGGGTGCAACTTGGGTGAGGAATTTCACCTTGCTGGACCTCTGTTTTCTCATCTGGAAAATGGGATGGGTGTTCCTCATTTTCTGGGATTGTCCAGACCTCACATTCTCTGATTCCATAAGAAGCATTTGTTTTCCTGTTTCTTTAAAATTCATTCAGGCCGTGAGCTGTGATGAATGTTGTTAGCTGCTCCCCAAATCACTCTATTCCCACCCTTTTCCTGTGATCAGGTCTTTCCCGAAACATGACTCACAGTCAGTCAAGTCACAGAACCTAAGGGGCACCCAGCAGAAAAATTCCAACCCTTGCTTCCCAGGAGCTCTGCGGTCTACCTACCAGGTAAACTTAACTCACCTGGCACAGGGTGGCCATCCCTGGTTTCACATCAACATGATCTCAGGCACAAACCTTGTTTTTCCATTTTGTCTTTAAGTTACTTGTTGAAACAACTGCACAAATATGACACAGATATGAAATCAGGCATCTTCTGCCCCCAGTGCCTACTAATAAATGATTTTCTGCCACTTTAATGATAAAGACAGAACATTTCAACATTCTGCTACCCTTATTATGTCATTATTGTTGATATTTCTATTGAATACATCTTTCAATATTTTAACAATGGAGCATTTATTTAGGTTGTTCCAGACCCAGCCTTTAGTGGTAAAGGTTTTGTTGTTATATTTCTATTACGTTTCCTTTAAACATCATTATCCTATTTAAATGGATTAAGTCAATTCTATAGGCATTTATCTTATGATATTGATGAAATTGATACATAAAGGGCAGTAGTACAAGTTGATTGGACTTGAGAAACTCCATTAGCACAGTTAAGTATAAATATTATCTATATGTAAACCAAAGTACAGGACGAGTGAGATTCTCTGACTTTTTTTCAATGTCCGCCCCTCAAGCCTGTGAGAAATGGAATAATTCTTGCCCTATCAGTAAACAAAGGATGTCACAGTCTTCAGCACTTGCAGCCCTCCAATGTGAGCCGGCGGGCCCTGAGGCACTCAGGATATGCAAATACAGAATGCAGGCCCCAGAGAGCTGAGGTGCATATCAAAGGAAGGATTTCAGTGAGCCCAAGCAAAGAAAAGCGCTGCATTCCTCACCTTGGGAGAGCTGGTTTTCCTTAGTTAACAATCACCTTTTGATGTTCCCCATTACCTGCGCCAGTCCCCTGCCCTGTCCCCTCCCCCCAGTACTTTAACTCAGGGAGGAAGGAGTGCAGAGGGACTTGACTGAATAAGGGGCCTGCGCGCCTCGGGAGGAGTTTTCAGCCGCTTTCCCCGCAGTCGGGAGGAGGGGTGCTGACGCTGCAGCCGGACCCTGCGCCTCCCTTGCCCCGTTTGCCCTCAGGACGCTCAGGCCGACCCCCTCCCCACGCCCACCAGGCCTCGCGAGCCAGGCCGAGGGCAGGGGCGAGAGGAGGGACCGAAGTTCCCGGGGACCAGAGGCTGGGGGCCGCTCTTTCTGCACAGCAGCGGCGGGTGGCAGCGAACCCCTGCCCCTCAGAAGCTGGTCTTGTGCTGCCGCCCGGGCACCGGACCAGGCGGAGGGTCGGCGCCCACTTACCCGGCCCGCCGTCCCCGCGTCTGTCACGGCTTCGGCCGCCGGGGCACCTCCAGAGCCGGCAGCCTCAGTGAGGTCGCCCTCCCCTCGGGCTCCGGGGCAGTTCCGTGATGGCGGAGGGAAGAGACCCCGCCCGAGCCGGGAGTTCCAGCCCTGAGGAAACGCGGGCTCTGTTCAGCGCGCAGTGGGTGGGACCGCTCTGCCCCGAGGCCTTCCGGGAGGGAGCGGGGCGGCGGGGGAGGGAGCCGCCAGGAGCGCAGGGCCCCGTCGGGGGTCCTGGAGGGGCGGCCCGGCCTGGGGGCCACGCCCACTGTGGCCGCAGCCCAGGTCTTTTTCCTGGAATCCTACACGAAAAAGTTAGAAAGATACACAGTCTATGGTAAATATTCACAAATAATTGTTGCTGCTGTGCTCACTATTCTATTAAAGGTGTAAAATCCATAAAACACTTTAAGTTCAAAATTAAATATGAATTTTTACCTTTCTAATTATGTCTCTGATATTCACAGTTGTGGTTAATGAATCAGAGACTGTGGCATCACTAGTTAAAAATGAGCTTGTTAAAAAAATAGAACTCAGGCCCACCGGACCTACTGAATCACAATCTGCACTTTTACAATCTCCCCAGTGTACTTGTGTACCCATGAATAGTTGAAAGGTACATTTCTACCTCGACATGTCTTTTCTGTATGAGAAATACACACATTTTATCCAGTTTGATATAAATAAAACACTCAAAAATGCATATGCCTGTGTTGAAACCATCATTTTATCATTTCTTTTCCAGACAAGTATAGTCTCTATACTGGTTTTGTGGATCACATGCCATACTCTTTTCTTGTAGTTAGAAATAAGGTAGAGAAAGTTACTTTAAAAAAAAAAAAAATATATATATATGTATATATATATGTATATATATGTATGTGTATATATATATATATATATACATATATATATATATACACATATATATATACATATATATATATATAAGTGGATAATTGAAGACACTCTTCTAAATTAAAACCAGTTCTCTTAACTTGCTGTTTTCTTCTTGGGTCACATTATGAACTCTTCCCGTGGCCACATGGCATGTGTAAATTTAATTTCAGGGACTGTTGACATTCCAGGAAGTGGCCATAGATTTCTCTCAAGAGGAGTGAGAATGCCTGGACCAAGATCAATGGGAATTGTACAGGGATGTGATGTTAGAGAAGTATAGGAACCTGCTCTCCTTGGGTGAGGATACCTTCCTTCCAGAATTCCTTATCCCACCACAGGGTTTGGAGTCCTTCATTTGTAGAATGTCTCCTGAAATCTTCTGCTTCCTACAATAGGGTTTCAGATTGCAGCGTTTCAGGAAAGATTGGGAGTTTGTGGGTATAATTTTTCTTATTCTTTTAAAGTTGCAGCCTCACTTTTAATATACTTTGTAACTGCTTGGGATGTGTCTATAAGAACTGTGTACTATATGTTTCTGTTATAGTCCTTACAAAATTTTAGTGTCTTATTTTCTGTAACCATTTTCCATGGATTCTTTGGGCTTAAGGTATATTAAAAGGGAGACTGCGATTCTCCCTTTAAAAGGGGACTTATTAAAAGGGGACTTCCCTGGTGATGCACTGATTAAGAATTCGCCTGCCAATGCAGGGAACCCGGTTCGATCCCCGGTCCGGGAAGATCTCACGTGCCACGGAACAACTAAGCCAGTGGGCCACAACTACTGAGTCTGCACGCCACAACTACTGAAGCCGGTGTGTCTTGAACCCGCACGCCATTTATTTTTTGGAGAATAAATCCACTTCTGAGTGATTAAAATTTAGGCCAGCTAGTCAAAATGCTTTATCACCTGTTCTTCTAAAACACTGATCAATGGAACAAGTTTTACTAGGGATAACAGTGTAATTGTATTCTGGAGTTCATATGGGCAATATGGTTTATGACCCTGATGCTGGATCACGACATTTCAACGGTATAACTGCTATTAATTGTCTGTTTGTTCAAAGATTAAAGTCTCATGTGATCTGAATTCAGACTGGAGTCATCCTGGTTGGTTTCTGTCTATTGCAGATTTCTTCCAGTATGAAAGGACAAGAGCAATACGGCTTACTTTACAAAATGTCTTCAAACTAAATTTTGATATAATCTACATTCAATTAATGTATACATACCCTACTGTAGAACAGGGTTCGTTACGGTGGCAGAGCCCGGTAATTATGTAAAACTGAAACTTTTTCTGCACTGGTTCAAGTCCTCTTCCTAAGAATATGTTTATAATCAACATTCTTTCACAAATTACCCAATTTAATTCACCATAGCATTCCTCATATTAACTAAATGGAAAATCCTAGGCTATATACAAATCCAGAAAGGGCCAAAAATCATCAGCCCCCATGGATGATTACAACCCATTGCTGAGGCATTCAAATTACTTATTAAAGAACCACTATGTCCATCAACATCATCAATTTATATATTATTGCCCCAATGCTAGCCTTAACCCTGGCTCTCACAACATGAATTCCTCTTCCCATATCTTATCTACTAATTAGTATAAATGTAGGCATATTATTTATATTAGCCATATCACACCTAGCCATTTATTCCATCCTCAGATCCGGATGAACTTCACATTCAAAATACTCACTCACTGGAGCTCTAGGAACAATAGCACAGACAATCATCTCATATGAAGTAATGTAGCAGTTATTCTATTCTCAGTCTTACTGATAAATGGATCATTTACACTTTCAACAGTAATTATTACACAAGAACACCTGTGACTGATTTTCTCCTGACCCCTACCCAGAATTTGATTATCTCCGCAGTAGCAGAAATCCAGTGAAGCCCCACTTGATTTAACAGAAGTAGAATCAAAACCTGTATATGTCTTCAATGTAGAAAATGTAGCAGGCCCATTCACCCCGTCCCTCCTAGAGAATATGTCAATTTCCCTATAATAAACATTTCCGCAGCAATCTATTTTTAGGAGCATTCGACAATCCCTAGGTGCCAGAATTATATACAGCCCAAGTCATCATTAAAACACATCTAACAATCTCCTTTCTATGAATTTGAGCCTCCTACCTACAATTTTGATATGATCAACGCATACATCTCTTATAAAAAGTTTTTTTACGACTAACATTAACCCTATGTACATGAGAGTTTTCACTACTTGTCATCATACCAGGCAACCCACCACAAGTTTAAGAACTATGTCTGACAAAAGAGTTACTTTGATAGAGTAAATCATAGAGGTCTCAATGCTCTTATTCCTGGAATTGAATTCTTCCTCATAATTTTACATTCTCCATGCTACCTACCACATTACACCACATGCTATATAGTAAAGTTCTCTAAGTAAGCTTCAGGCCCATACCCCCAAAATATTTTTGTATATCCTTCCTGTGCTAATAAACTCGCATTGTTTTTACCATCATTCTACTGACCATTTTCTCAGGAAATATAATTGTATAACAAGCTCACACTGGTTAATGGTATCCCCATTCTAATAAAAAAACATGAACCCATAAGCTACAGAAGCATCCAACAAATATTTCCTAAAACAGTCCACCACATCAATACTACTTATAATGGCTATTATCATTAATCTAATATACTCTAGTCAAAGAGCACAATGAATAACAAAAATCTTTAATCCAGCAGCATCCACCCTCATGACAATCGCCCTTGTCACAAAAGTAGGACTTTCCCCATTTCACTTCTGAGTGCCTGAAGTCACACAAGGCATCCCATGAACAGCAGACCTGATGCTATCAACATGACAAAATTGCACCCCTATCAGTTTTATACCACATGTCACCATCCATCAACCTAAATATACTATTAATCATAGTGATATTATAAATCATAGCTGGAGGCTGAGGCAGACTTCGCCATACTCACCTGGAAAATATTACACCCTCCTCATCAATTGTCCATATAGGATGAATAACAGCTATTATTATGTATATTCAGATTATAACAATCCTAAACATACTAATTTATATCATAACAACACTATCTTCTTCTTATTTATGCCCAGATCATGTACTACAAGAGTATCATTATCACACACATGAGATAAAACACCTCCCATCACAATCATTTTCCTCACCATTATAGTATCATTAGGACATCGCCCATCACTATCAGGGTTTCTACCCAAATGAATAATTATCCAAGAGATAACAAAAATGCAACATCATTCTACCAACACTAATAGCCATCATAGCAGCCCTCAGCATATATTTCTACTTGCAGCTAACATACTCCACATCACTAACTATATTCCCTTCATTAAACAACACAAACACAAAACAATTTGAACATACAAAGAAATAACCTTCCTATCATTACCAATCATAATACCCACACGATTACTACACACAACACCCATTCTATCGGTGCTGGACTAGGAATTTAGGTTAGTTCAGACCAAGAGCTTTCAAAACCCTAAACAAGTGAAATTTACTTAATTCCTAAAAATAAGGATTGCAAGACTTTATTCTACATCAATTGAATGTAAAGCAAACACTGTATTTAAGCCAAATCTTTACGAGATTGATGAGTTTTAACCCCAGGAAACTTTAGTTAACAGGCAAATCCTCTAGTCAACTGGCTTCAGTCTACTTCTCCTTCATTTGAGAAAGAAAAAAAGAAAAAAAAAAGGCAGGAAAATCACTGGCAGAATTGAAGCTGCTTCTCTGAAGTTACAATTCAATTTGTTGATTCACCACAGGGTTTGCCAGAAAGAGGGCTCAATCTCTGTCTTTAGATTTACAGTCTAATGCTAACTCAGTCATTTTACCTCTGTTCATACACTGCTGATTATTTTCAACAAATCACAAAGATATCGGCATTTTATATTTACTATTTGGTGCTTGAGCTGGAGTAGCAGGCAGCACCTTAATTATATTAATCCAGGCTGAGCTATGCTGACCTGGACCGCTACTTGGAGATGCCCAAATCTGTAAGGTAGTCATAACAGTCCCTGCACTTGTAATAATTTTCTTTATAGCTGTACCCGTTATGATTGCAGGCTTTGAAAACTGACTTGGGCCACTAATAACTCGGACACCTGAAGTAGCATTTCCCCCAATAAATCATATAAACTTTTGACTACTTCCCCCATCATTCTTACTCCTACTCATATCACCAGTAGTAGAAGCTGGTTCTGGTACCAGTGGAACCGTGTATTCAGCTCTAGCCTGCAATCTGGCCCATGCAGGAGCCTCTGTCGACCTAACTGTTTTCTCCTTACATTTAGCAGGTGTCTCCTCAATTCTTGGTATTATTACTTTTATTACTATAGTCTTTAATACAAAACCAGCAGTCATATCCCAATACCAAACACCATTATTTGTTTAATCTTCCCCAACTATAGCCATATTACTATAATTACCAATCTCAGTCCAAGCAGCCAGAATTGTCATGCTGTTAAGAGACAGAAATCTAAACACTACTTTCTTTGACCCTGCAGGAGGAGACCGAATCCTATACCAACACCTATTTTGATACTTTGCTCACCCTGAAGTCTGTATTCATGGCCTAACAGGGTTTGTTATAAACTCACATATCATTACATACTATTTAGGACAAAAATTGCCTTTCAGCTATCTGGGAATAGTATGAGTCATGTCCACTGGTTTTTTAGGAGTTCTCTTGTGGGCCCATCATATATTTACCATAGGGATAGCTGTGGACTCAGGAGCATACTTTACATCAGCTACCGTAATTACTTCTATCCCTACAGGAGTAAAAGTATCTAGCTGATTAGCAACTCTTTATTTAATTTTTCTTTTTCTTTTCATTTTTTTTTTTTTTTTGGCTGAGTTGGGTCTTGGTTGCTGCGCATGGGCTTTCTCTGGTTGCGGTGAGCGGCAGCTACTCTTCGTTGCGGTGTGCGGCCCTTTCATTGCAGTGGCTTCTCTTGTTGCAGAGCACGGCCTCTAGGCGCGCGGGCTTCAGTAGTTGTGGCTTGCGGGCTCTAGAGGGCAGGCTCAGTAGTTGTGGCACACGGGCTTTTTGCTCCGCGGCATGTGGAATCTTCCCAGACAAGGGCTCGAACCCGTGTCCCCTGCATTGGCAGGCGAATTCTTAACCACTGCGTCACCAGGGAAGTCCCTGGTTAGCAACTGTTCACGGAGGTAATACTATATGACCTCCCACTATATTATGAGTTTTAGGCTTTAGTTTTTCTTTTTACAGTAGGTGGTTTGACAGGAATCATCTTAGCCAACTCATCCCCAGACATTGTCCTCCAGGATACATACTATGTAGTAGCACACTTCCATGACCTATATGTCCATGGGAGCAGTCTTCACTGTTATAGGAGGCTTCCTACACTGATTCCCACTATTCTCAGGTTATACAGTTAACTCAGCATGAGCAAAAATTCACTTCACAAGTATATTTGTAGTAGTAAATATGACTTCCTGCAGCACTTTCGTGGCCTCTCAGGGATGTCACTACGTTAGTCTGAGTACCCTGAGGCACACACAACATGAAATATTTTGTCTTTAGGCTCATTCATCTCAGTAGCAGCAGTAATGCTAATAATCTTCATACTTTGAAAAGCATTTGTGTCTAAACAAGAAGTCTTAGCAGTGGAAATTGCTACTCCTAACCTAGAATGGTTACACGGATGTCCTCCACCATATCCTATGTTTCAAGATCCTACCTATGTAAATGTAAAATAAGGAAGGACTCAAGTCCTTTTCAACCAGTTTCAAGCCAACACCATAACAATTATGTCTTCCTCAATAAATGAGATAAAAGTAAAAAGTGATGTAGCTTTGTCAAAGTTAAATGATAGGCTAAAATCCTGTATATCACTAAGGCATATCAATTTCATCTAGGCTCTCAAGATACAACATCACCGATTATGGAAGAACTTTTACATTTTCTTCATCACACATTAATAGTGATTTTTAAAATAAGTTCTCTAGTCCTCTATATCATTTCACTAATATTGACATCTAAACTCATATGCATACAATAGATGCACAGGTAGAGAAAATGTGAACAATTTACTAGCTATTATTGTAATCTTAATTGCCCTATCATCATTGTGAATCCTTTACATGACACATGAAATCAATAACTCTTCCCAAACCATAAAAAACTATGGGTCAGTAATGATACTGAAGCTACAAATACACAGATTATGAAGATTTAAATGTTGACTCCTCTGTAATCCCCACATCAGAGCTAAAACCAGGAGAATAATGACTAATAGAAGTCAACAACCGAGTAGTTAGGGAGAGTCATTGAATATTAGTTTCATCTGAAATTGTTGTACACTCCGGAGTTGTTCCTTCTCAGGCCTAAAAAGAGCTGCTATCCCAGGACGCCTAACTTAAAGAATCCTCATATCAACAGGACCAGGCCTATGTTGTGGACAAGAGAGCTCGTTTTCCTGAGTTCAAAGACAGGACAGAGGGATATGGCTGAGATATGGGGTGAATCTGGAGCCCATGGGGATGCACTCTCCAAGCTCCAGTATAGGAATGGGGCCTCTAGGGTCCCAGGCCACCCACCACGCCCTCTCGAGAAGGATCTGGGCAACATTCCCTGTCAGTGATGAGGCAGCCCTAGCACTTGTCACGCCCCGATGTCGTGTCCTATGTGGGCCCCATGCTCTTGGGACCACACCCCACACTCTGCAGGTCCATGCTACAGGGTCCTTCATGCCTCAGGAGTAGAGACCACACAGCAAGCAGTTCCCTCCCCAACCAGCAGGAGGAGGGGAGGAGAGCAGGGGCACCAGGGGAATCTCACTCAGACAACAACACCCCAGCGGTGCCAGCGGGGACAGTGATGACGCAGATGAGGCACAGACCAAGAGATGGGACCAGAGGACCCAAAAGGCAGCTGGTCAGGTCCTGGCTCACCTGCACCCTGGACACCTTTGTCCCGCATACACCCCCTTCCTCATACACCCTCTCCTTAAATGCAGATTCTTCAGATGCAAACAGGCAGAGCTTCAGACTGAAAGTCAGCTCTTCCAAAATGACCCGTCAGCAAACACTGCAGGATTCCACTCCAGTGGGTGCCCTGGAGTCGACAACTCAGGGACTGAAGTGGATATCGGTGCCAGGGGCAGTGGGAGGGAATGGGGAATGAGACTTTCATGGTTGTGGAATTTTGGTTTTGCAAGATGAAAAGTTCTAGGGATGGTGGTGATGGCTCCACGAGAAAGTGAATATATCTGATGCCTCAGAAACGTGCACTTAAAATGGTGATGATGGTAAAGGGTATGTGACGTGTGTTTTATTTCACTTAAAATAAATTCTTAAAATAATGTCTTGTTAATTGAGATTCCATTTCGACTCCCCTTCATCACAAATGTCGGAGGCCCAGACACAGTCCCCTACCTTAGGGGCCATCACGGTACCCTCACAGAGCACGTGGGAGACCATTCTTAGGGGGGGCTAGTCTGTGCTCACCTGACCTCTGTCCAGGGGGACCCAGGCAGTGGTGACCCCCATAGATTAGACATACGATATGCTATAGTATTAATATGATAGCACCAAGTGTTGTCACTCACCGGAACACAGAGCAGCAACCCACTCAAACATGCCTGACCTCATATGATTGTGACAAGATTAAGAGAAGAAAAGGAACCACAGGTTAATCAGGACAACACCCTTAATGCAGAGGTTGGAAATCTCAAAGGGGACAGGACACACTGCAGGCAAAGAGCGCATATGCGGTCTCCCCATACATGTGATCCTGACCCATGCAGGTATGGTGAGACCCACACAGTCCCCGCACCCTATACCTGGGGCCACACACCCACACTCACCAGGGTGACCCACCTCCCCAGACCCCTCCACCTGGGTCACATGTCCACAGTCCCAGGGTGACCTCACCTCCCCAGACCCTGCACCTGGGGTCACACGTCCCCTTGGTCAGGACACCATGGCTCTGCAGGGGGCTCCCCCAATGTGGAAACAAGCTGGGTCCCTGGGACCACCTGGGATGGGAAAAAGTGTCAGGTGGGTCTCCTTTCCCCACACTTGTCCCAGAGGAGTCCTCCTCTTCTCACTTTGGTTCTGTGTGATTTTAACTGTTTTTAAGGCTTTCATACTAGAGTTGAACACACGACCCTGGTGCTGGCATGCTCAGTCCTTTCTCGTCTCACTTACATGTTGAGAAAACTCACAGGACAGCAGGGCTGAAAGCCGAGGGGCAGCTCTGGACTCTGCTGAGTAGGGACGGTAGACTGGAGGGAGAGCTCAGCAGCAGCCTCAGCTGTCACCCATCGGCCTTTTGCCCGATCTGCGTGCCCTGCAATCAATCCACCAGCTAAACCTGCTTCCCTATGCACCATGCACATGCTGGTAAATTGGAATTATTGCCAGGTAGTCCTCCTGAGGATTCTCCATGAGCCCCAGGGAAGGTGAACCTTGCAGGGATTAAGACTAAGGCCCCGACCATAGCACTGACCCTTGGGAGGACCAGGTCACCACACTCAGAAGAGAGGCTGTTACGTAGACAAGCCCACCTCAGCTCCAGACCCCAGACATCTAAGCACTGACATTCAGATGCAGGCACGGAGCTTCCCAGTACTGAGGCCAGGCCGGGTCTCTACCCAGGTCCCCATAGTCCTAGCGTACACAGAACATGGTCAGGTCTAAATCTTCTTATTACAGACAACACATGGTCAGCTCTAAACATAATCAGTAGACAGGACATGCAGAGGTCTAAATCCACCATGTAGACAGAACTTGATCATGTTTAAACTAGCTTAGGGCTGATCCCATAGGAGGTACAGATCATACACATGGGTCTCTCATCTTTGGACACCCACATCAGGAAACTGAACAAAATCTTTGTCATTAAACATTTCAACAGGCAAAACAGAAATGTTCCCAATTTCTCTGGCCACCTGATGGTCAGGATCCACGGGCGAGCCACGAACTTCTTAGAGTGCAGCCCAGTCTGCTGCCAGGACAGACAAGAAGTGGCCTGATTCCAGCCTCCCAGGCTTCCAGAAGGAGGCGGCCACACTGGAAGCCCAGGCAGGAGAGTCCTGCATAGTCCGGGCCGGGAGATCCGGTCTGTCCATTCGGCTGGCCGATTCCGGGCGGGGCGCTCAGGGCCGCTGAGAGCCCTGCACTCGGGTCCTGCTTCCCTGCAGCGTGTGCGTGTGCGTGTGCGTGTGTGTGTGTGTGTGTGTAGAGGGGGCGGTGGCTGACGGCTCCCATGGCTCCCGTCCCGGGCACCGCGCTGTCTTCGAGGGGAGGCACGGGGAGAGGTAGGGGCACAGAAGCCGTTGGAGAGGAGAACCCACCGCGGAACTCCTTGCACACTGGCTCGCCCCACCCGGAGACCCGCCTGCCCATCGTGGGCCGCATGTCACCCCCCATCCCCCCACCCCCGAGGGCAGGGTGCCTGCTCTTTCAACAGCACAGGGTCTCACATGAAGGAGACCCAGTGGGGACTGTCACCCCCCCCACTCCTGATGCTGTGTTTGGGGAGAATGAACCCCCTTGACTGGGCGATGGGACCCTGTGTGGAAAGAGGTGGCGGCCCCATCCAAGTCGGGGCCTGGCTGAGAGATGGGAACACAGGAGCCAAGTGCAGGGCCTGGAGGCCAGGCCAACAGGAGGGGCACCCCCAGCCTTGGCCGGGCTCTCCAACAGTGACATTGCTGATTTAGGGGACCTGGGACAGGTGACTGAATGTAATGGGAGTCTAAACTGGACCCTGAATGGGGCTGAAAGAAGGTGTGAAGGATGTTACCAAGACAGTGACAGTCATTGGAAGACAAACTCTGTGTCAGGATATCCTGCTCCATCCATTTAAATCCCTGAGATCTGTGACCTTTACGTGGCTACGCAGGATTGTTAGAGCAGCTGCGTGCGGATATATCTGGGGCACAATTCAGTCTGCAACCAACTTGCAAGTGGTTCCAGCAAACACACAGGTGTGCGCACAGGCAGGCACAGCACACACACAAACATATGCATGTGCACAGCACAAATATATTCACACACTAGCATGTGAACACACATGCACGCATATGCCCATGCACACACTAATGTGTGCAAGTGCACATACCTATGCACATGCACAGCATATGTATGCAAACAGGCACATGCACACGCATAGCACACACACAGGGAATAAAGTGAATCCGTAAAGCATTAATTCCTGAACACAAGTGAAGCTGACATGTATTTTTCCCTTTTCTTAGCCTTGATGTTTTTCACAACAAAAAGTTTAAGAAAAAAGTTAATGGCAAATGACTTTTGACTCATAGGACTTTCTGATGTTATTCCACAAATATTAGGACAGGAGAAATGAACGTAGATATTACATGTGTCCACTAATGGATGAATGGGGAAGAAAAACACGGTCCATCAATACAAGGGAATGCTATTCAGCCTAAAAAGGAAGGCAATTCTGACACAGGCTGCAGCAGGGATGAACCATGAGGGCATTATGCTCAGTGATGTAAGCTAGACACAAAAAAACAAACAGTGCTTGATCCACTCATACAAGGCCCCTAGAGCAGTCGGAAACATAGAGACATAAAGTAGGATGTTGAGTGCCAGGGGCTGAGGGAGGGACAATGGGGAGTGAGTGTTTAATGGGGACTGTTTCAATTTTGCAAGATGAAAAAGTTCTGGAGGATGATGGTGGTCAGGATTGCACAACAGTGTGAATTACTTCTTGACCCTGAAATGTGCACTTAAAAATGGTTAAGATAGTAAATTTTATGTTATGTATATCTGACCACAATTTTTAAAACTTTTTTAAAAAACAACAGGAAATAGTCCATGAATACCACAAGATGCACAACTTCACTAACAACAGAGGGATTAAAGCCATAAGAAAACTACTGTGCATACACCTACCAGAATGGCAGACATGAAAGACATAGTATCAAATATCAGCAGGATGTGGAGCAATGGAAAGCCTGGTACGCAACGGGGGGATGCAACCAGTTCTGAAACAATCGGGCCTCAGATAGCGAAGTCCCTGCACAGAGACCCACAGTGCTCCTCCCAGTTGAACACAAACCCACCAGCCCTGCACCAGGACACACGGACATGGACTCGCAGCCACAGGAGCCAAACCTGAAAGAACCTGAAGGCCATCACAGGCGGATGCAGAAATGAACCATGCACGCTCCTATGAAGGAATATTCGACAGCAATGGAGTACATTTTGTTTAAAGGTAGTAAAACTATAAAAATTATTTTTTAAAAAAAACTATATTTACAAGATGAAAGAATCTATAATTCTGGCACCTAGGGATTGTCGAATGCTCCTAAAAATAGATTGCTGCGGAAATGTTTATTATAGGGAAATTGACATATTCTCTAGGAGGGACGGGGTGAATGGGCCTGCTACATTTTCTACATTGAAGACATATACAGGTTTTGATTCTACTTCTGTTAAATCAAGTGGGGCTTCACTGGATTTCTGCTACTGCGGAGATAATCAAATTCTGGGTAGGGGTCAGGAGAAAATTAGTCACAGGTGTTCTTGTGTAATAATTACTGTTGAAAGTGTAAATGATCCATTTATCAGTAAGACTGAGAATAGAATAACTGCTACATTACTTCATATGAGATGATTGTCTGTGCTATTGTTCCTAGAGCTCCAGTGAGTGAGTATTTTGAATGTGAAGTTCATCCGGATCTGAGGATGGAATAAATGGCTAGGTGTGATATGGCTAATATAAATAATATGCCTACATTTATACTAATTAGTAGATAAGATATGGGAAGAGGAATTCATGTTGTGAGAGCCAGGGTTAAGGCTAGCATTGGGGCAATAATATATAAATTGATGATGTTGATGGACATAGTGGTTCTTTAATAAGTAATTTGAATGCCTCAGCAATGGGTTGTAATCATCCATGGGGGCTGATGATTTTTGGCCCTTTCTGGATTTGTATATAGCCTAGGATTTTCCATTTAGTTAATATGAGGAATGCTATGGTGAATTAAATTGGGTAATTTGTGAAAGAATGTTGATTATAAACATATTCTTAGGAAGAAGACTTGAACCAGTGCAGAAAAAGTTTCAGTTTTACATAATTACCAGGCTCTGCCACCGTAACGAACCCTGTTCTACAGTAGGGTATGTATAAATTAATTGAATGTAGATTATATCAAAATTTAGTTTGAAGACATTTTGTAAAGTAAGCCGTATTGCTCTTGTCCTTTCATACTGGAAGAAATCTGCAATGGACAGAAACCAACCAGGATGACTCCAGTCTGAACTCAGATCACGTGAGACTTTAATCGTTGAACAAACAGACAATTAATAGCAGTTATACCGTTGAAATGTCGTGATCCAGCATCAAGGTCATAAACCATATTGCCCATATGAACTCCAGAGTACAATTACACTGTTATCCCTAGTAAAAGTTGTTCCATTGATCAGTGTTTTAGAAGAACAGGTGATAAAGCATCTTGACTAGCTGGCCTAAATTTTAATCACTCAGAAGTGGTTTTATTCTCCAAAAAATAAATGGCGCACGGGCTCAAGACACACCGGCTTCAGTAGTTGTGGCGTGCAGACTCAGTAGTTGTGGCCCACTGGCTTAGTTGTTCCGTGGCACGTGAGATCTTCCCGGACCGGGGATCGAACCGGGTCCCCTGCATTGGCAGGCGAATTCTTAATCACTGCATCACCAGGGAAGTCCCAGAATCGCAGTCTCCCTTTTAATATACCTTAAGCCCAAAGAATCCATGGAAAATGGTTACAGAAAATAAGACACTAAAATATTGTAAGGACTATAACAGAAGCATATAGTACACAGTTCATATAGACACATCCCAAGCACTTACAAAGTATATTAAAAGGTAGGCTGCAATTTTAAAAGAATAAGAAAAATTATACCCACAAACTCCCAATCTTTCCTGAAACGTTGCAATCTGAAACCCTTTGTAGGAAGCAGAAATTCCAGGAGACATTCTACAAATGAAGGACTCCAAACCCTGTGGTTGGATAAGGAATTCTGGAAGGAAGGTATCCTCACCCAAGGAGAGCAGGTTCCTATACTTCTCTAACATCACATCCCTGTACAATTCCCATTGATCCTGGTCCATGCATTCTCACTCCTCTTGACAGAAATCTATGTCCACATTCTGGAATGTCAGCAGTCCCTGAAATTAAAAGTGAACATGCCATGGGGCCACGGGAAGAGTTCATAATATGACCCAAGAAGAAAACAGCAAGTTAAGAGAAGGTTTTAATTTAGAAGAGTGTCTTCAATTATCCACTAATATATATATATATATATATATTTTTTTTACAAAGTAACTTTCTCTACCTTATTTCTAACTACAAGAAAAGAGTATGGCATGTGATCCACAACACCAGTATAGAGACTATACTTGTCTGGAAAAGAAATGATAAAATGATGGTTTCAACACAGGCATATGCATTTTTGAGTGTTTTATTTATATCAAACTGGATAAAATGTGTGTATTTCTCATACAGAAAAGACATGTCGAGGTAGAAATGTACCTTTCAACTATTCATGGGTACACAAGTACACTGGGGAGATTGTAAAAGTGCAGATTGTGATTCAGTAGGTCCGGTGGGCCTGAGTTCTATTTTTTTAACAAGCTCATTTTTAACTAGTGATGCCACAGTCTCTGATTCATTAACCACAACTGTGAATATCAGAGACATAATTAGAAAGGTAAAAATTCATATTTAATTTTGAACTTAAAGTGTTTTATGGATTTTACACCTTTAATAGAATAGTGGGCACAGCAGCAACAATTATTTGTGAATATTTACCATAGACTGTGTATCTTTCTAACTTTTTCGTGTAGGATTCCAGGAAAAAGACCTGGGCTGCGGCCACAGTGGGCGTGGCCCCCAGGCCGGGCCGCCCCTCCAGGACCCCCGACGGGGTCCTGCGCTCCTGGCGGCTCCCTCCCCCGCCGCCCCGCTCCCTCCCGGAAGGCCTCGGGGCAGAGCGGTCCCACCCACTGCGCGCTGAACAGAGCCCGCGTTTCCTCAGGGCTGGAACTCCCGGCTCGGGCGGGGTCTCTTCCCTCCGCCATCACGGAACTGCCCCGGAGCCCGAGGGGAGGGCGACCTCACTGAGGCTGCCGGCTCTGGAGGTGCCCCGGCGGCCGAAGCCGTGACAGACGCGGGGACGGCGGGCCGGGTAAGTGGGCGCCGACCCTCCGCCTGGTCCGGTGCCCGGGCGGCAGCACAAGACCAGCTTCTGAGGGGCAGGGGTTCGCTGCCACCCGCCGCTGCTGTGCAGAAAGAGCGGCCCCCAGCCTCTGGTCCCCGGGAACTTCGGTCCCTCCTCTCGCCCCTGCCCTCGGCCTGGCTCGCGAGGCCTGGTGGGCGTGGGGAGGGGGTCGGCCTGAGCGTCCTGAGGGCAAACGGGGCAAGGGAGGCGCAGGGTCCGGCTGCAGCGTCAGCACCCCTCCTCCCGACTGCGGGGAAAGCGGCTGAAAACTCCTCCCGAGGCGCGCAGGCCCCTTATTCAGTCAAGTCCCTCTGCACTCCTTCCTCCCTGAGTTAAAGTACTGGGGGGAGGGGACAGGGCAGGGGACTGGCGCAGGTAATGGGGAACATCAAAAGGTGATTGTTAACTAAGGAAAACCAGCTCTCCCAAGGTGAGGAATGCAGCGCTTTTCTTTGCTTGGGCTCACTGAAATCCTTCCTTTGATATGCACCTCAGCTCTCTGGGGCCTGCATTCTGTATTTGCATATCCTGAGTGCCTCAGGGCCCGCCGGCTCACATTGGAGGGCTGCAAGTGCTGAAGACTGTGACATCCTTTGTTTACTGATAGGGCAAGAATTATTCCATTTCTCACAGGCTTGAGGGGCAGACATTGAAAAAAAGTCAGAGAATCTCACCCGTCTTGTACTTTGGTTTACATATAGATAATATTTATACTTAACTGTGCTAATAGAGGTTCTCAAGTCCAATCAACTTGTACTACTGCCCTCTATGTATCAATTTCATCAATATCATAAGATAAATGCCTATAGAATTGACTTAATCCATTTAAATAGGATAATGATTTTTAAAGGAAACATAATAGAAATATAACAACAAAACCTTTACCACTAAAGGCTGGGTCTGGAACAACCTAAATAAATGTTCCATTGTTAAAATATTGAAAGATGTAGTCAATAGAAATATCAACAAAAATGACAAATAATAAGGGTAGCAGAATGTTGAAATGTTCTATTTTTATCATTAAAGTGGCAGAAAATCATTTATTAGTAGGCACTGGGGGCAGAAGATGCCTGATTTTATATCTGTGTCATATTTGTGCAGTTGTTTCAACAAGTAACTTAAAGACAAAATGGAAAAACAAGGTTTGTGCCTGAGATCATGTTGATGTGAAACCAGGGATGGCCACCCTGTGCCAGGTGAGTTAAGTTTACCTGGTAGGTAGACCGCAGAGCTCCTGGGAAGCAAGGGTTGGAATTTTTCTGCTGGGTGCCCCTTAGGTTCTGTGACTTGACTGACTGTGAGTCATGTTTCGGGAAAGACCTGATCACAGGAAAAGGGTGGGAATAGAGTGATTTGGGGAGCAGCTAACAACATTCATCACAGCTCACGGCCTGAATGAATTTTAAAGAAACAGGAAAACAAATGCTTCTTATGGAATCAGAGAATGTGAGGTCTGGACAATCCCAGAAAATGAGGAACACCCATCCCATTTTCCAGATGAGAAAACAGAGGTCCAGCAAGGTGAAATTCCTCACCCAAGTTGCACCCGTCTCTCCTCCCCACTACGTGGTTCATGAAAGCAGGACTCTTCCTGTCTTGTTCACTGCTGAACCCCAAAAAGGGCCAGGCATCTAGCAGCTGCTCCAAAAATTTGGGTTGACTGTAGGAACAATGTTATTTCTTTCTTTCTCACTCTTATTCAGGATTGTGTCAAGAACTCTCCAGGTTGCAATGTAATTCGATAAATGTAAATATTAATTGAGTTTTGCTGTGATGAGGACTTAGGCTTTGAAGGTAACAGACTTGGTTCAGATCTTGGTTCTGCCACTCCATAGCTGTTTGGCTTTAGGAAAATTACTAAACCTCTCTGAGACTATTTCCTCGTTCGTAAAGTGGGGATAAATCTATCTGAGCCAGCAGAGCACCTGCATGAGAGATGTGCACTAAATATTGGTCTTTCTCACTCTCCTACGCCATCTCTCTGTTCTTCCCAGAGAAGCTGTACAGAAGGATATAGTACTTTTTTAAAATAGTTAACTAATTAATTAATTAATTTGTTTTTGGCTGCGTTGGGTCTTCGTTGCTATGCACAGGCTTTCTCTAGTTGTGGCAAGCGGGGGCTAGTCTTTGTTGCGGTGCGCGGGCTTCTCATTGTGGTGGCTTCTCTTGCTGCACTTGTTGTGGAGCACCGGTTCTAGGCACGCGGGCTTCAGTAGTTGTGGTCTGCAGGCTCAGTAGTTGTGGCACATGGGCTTAGCTGCTCCGCGGCATGTGGGATCTTCCCTGACCAGGGCTCGAACCCATGTCCCTTGCCTTGGCAGGCAGATTCTTAACCACTGCGCCACCAGGGAAGTCCGATATAGTACTTGCTAAAGAGGGGTTTGAATTTATTTCAGATTGTGTACATTTTTCTTGTAGAAAAGATTATTCCACTATAGAAACATAAACCTGCAAAACCACTCCAAATGCAGTATTCTATGGTTTAGATATTATCAGTCACATTTTACAAGTAATTGGGCAAATGCCAAGGCACTAGGTACTGGGGAGTAAGAAGACTCAAATCTGGGGTGACCCCACCCCAATTTCAAGAGCAGGGTGTGCTTTTCAAATCCATGTTTCATCTGGTCTTTGTTTCTCATCCATCCTCTGTGTCTGCCTTTCTCAAGAAGGCTCAGATCCTCGGCTTTCACACCCTCCCGGCTGGCTGTGCCCCAGCTCCCGGCCTGGAACCTCTGCGTGCCTGGGTGTGCCTGCTCCCCCTGTGCATCACCAGCTTTGCCAGGGAGCTGCTGTATCGTGCACTGCTTGCTGTACCCAGAGTACCTGGACCCTTCTGGTACATGAAGTGCACCCTCCTCACCATGTGTGCAGCCCATCCCCTTACCTTATATCCTGCCTCTAAGCCAGGCTTGGGGGTGACTACAGTGTGCATTCAGCTGTGTGAGGTGCTGGGATCAAAGTGAAGTTCCCAACTTTTGAAGTGTCAGGCTTGAGGGGCACACAGTGATTTAAAGTCGGGTCACCTGATTTAAAGGGGGGACTGATTGATTTAAAGCCAAGGCAGCTGACTTAAAGCCTGCGTCCCTCAGCTGCAGGACGAGACCAACTTTGGCGGTGCACGGGTTCGCTCCAAGCCAGCACTGCTGTTCAGGAAGAGATTCCAGTAGCGCCTTAGTGCAGGGGGACTTGGTCCGTTGTCTTGCCCCTGCCCTCAGAGGGGGGCCACCTGCTCTTCTGGAGAATCAGGGAGGGGGAAGTGCAGAGTCCCGGCTGGAGTTGCGGCACCCCTTGTCTGATGGCAGGGAAAGGGGGACAGGGCTGTGTGGTGTCCTGGGGCTGGACTCACCAGGTCGACTCAGCCTCTCAGCCTCCTAACCTCCCCCCCCACACACACACACTCCACAAGAGTTCCCAATAATATGTAATTGCGCCTTAGGTTCTCGGTCTTGAAACTCATACCCAGGCTCCCAGGTCCCTTGATTCAGCCAATTCCTCTGTGCTCTTTCTTCTATTAGATACAGTCCCAGAGGGAGGGGCTGGGGGATGGGACTGGAGGGATGCCGGCAGCACTGGCCTCAGCTGACTAAAGAGATCCGGGGCCTGCGCTATCACACATGTGCGAGGACCCTTAAGGCGGAATCGAGGGGGCCAGTTAGAGGCAGTCCTTGCTGCCTCAAGTGAGTATGGATCACCGTCGGGTGGGGAGCACGCTGACCCCTGAGAAGTACTGTTAGGAGGATGTGTTCCTCCCTCGGCTTCAAGGACGTGGGTGGGCTTCAGGGCTCCAGTTCCCCTCCAGGCCTCCAGGTCCGACTGCAACGCAGCGGCCTTGCAGACCCGCCTTCCTGTCCCAGAACTTGCCAGGCTCCAGGAAGAATCCAGACTGCAGAGATGGTGCCTGAGGGCTCCAGCTTGAAAAGTGCTGTCCCTGGGGACCCAACAGTGGAGGGAGGAAGGGTGAAGGGAGTGGGGGTGTGGGGTCGGGAGGGGTGGCTGCCCTGGGAGATGTTGAGAGAGAAATATCGCCCCCCCACCCCCCCTGCCCCTGCAACTGACCCATTGATGCCATAGGATCTCAGGGCCTTTTAGTCAGAGATGCCTCTGCTTCTTTACTCCTGTGTTCAAAACTATGCAAAACCAACTCTTCATCCTCTTGCTGCCTTGCCAGGACTTTTAAAGCACTGTTCTTTTGAAGCACTCGTTCCCTAAACCGCAGTTTGGAGCTGTCCCAGCTATTTAAAAGTGTTCTCCTTAAACTGAGACTAAATCCTACTCTTTTGGAAAAACGGCCTTCACTTCATTGGAGATCGTCTTTTCTGCCCATTCCTTCCTTCTACTGCCCTCTTAAGAATCCCTGTGCTCAAAGAGCTTGGTGATTTATTTTTTGCTTGATGTCAAAAAGAAACCTTCCCCATGCACCCCAAAAAGCTTTCCTGGAACATAGGTGTTTCACAACCATGACAGTGTTTTGCAGTTAGTATACACTGGGTAGGCTGCCTAGCAATCCCTCCAAGAGCCAGAGGTGAGCAGACCTTTACTTATTTGATTGGATGCCCTTCAAGTTTAGGAAGGTCCCATTCTTATGACCCAGCAGGTAAGACAGAGCCCTGGATGGCTGTGGCTGTGATTAGATAACTTCTGATGATTTTATTTCCCTTACTGAGCTGCTGCTTCTAGGTTAAATTCGTTTTATTACCTGTCCATTTTTTAAAGAAAGGCTGACAAAGTCACTGTAATAGGTCAGGAGTCTGAACTCAGGGTTGGTCAAAGGTACTCACAGGGAGGAAGGTGGATAAAAATAGGTGGGTAAAATAGGAGGGTTGGCAAGTACAGCCAGGACACCCGTGTTCATCATGCATACTAATAAAGGCCAGAATCTCCTCATTTATCTCTGGTGGGAAGTTCTGATGGTTTCACAGGATCAAACTCAAATCATATTCAAACTAGGGGATTTCCCTGAGCATAAAAGGAAGTATCCGTCCCTAGCAGGAGTCGCTGCAGAGGAATAAAGACGTAGATGTAGAGAACGGACCTGAGGACACAGGGAGGGGGAAGGGTAAGCTGGGATGAAGTGAGAGAGTGGCATGGACATATATACGCTACCAAAGGTGAAATGGATAGCTATTGGGAAGCAGCTGCATATAGCACAGGGAGATCAGCTCAGTGCTTTGTGACCACCTAGAGGGGTGGGATAGGGAAGGTGGGAGGGAGACACAAGAGGGAGAGGATACGGGGATATATGTATATGAATAGTTGATTCACTTTGTTATACAGCAGAAGCTAACACAACAAGGTAAAGCAATTATACTCCAATAAAGATGTTAACAACAACAACAAAAAAAACCCCAAAATCTAAGTCAATCAAGCCAACGGAGACAATGTATGTGTTTACAGTTCAAGAAATCCACAAGGGAATCCTTTATTCTGTAGGCAATGAATGGTCCATTCGAAAAGGAAAAAAAAAAACTTTCTAAAATGTTGTCTTTCCATTTATTGTTCAGAACATCATTTTTATACCTCTGCATTTCTTACTATTCAAAGCCAAGTCACGTGAGTTACAGGGGAAGCAGCTGATGGATTTAAAGTTGGGTCATGTGATTTAAAAACCAGTGGCAGTTGATTCATTTAAATCCCGGTCATATGATATGAGGAGGGGCTGCTAAAAACTGCTTTTTCATCTCTGGCTCAGAATATCATATTTACCTTGGTTTTTCTTATGATTTAGAAAACTTGCGCTGTCTCTCCTTGGAATCATCAGGAGAAAAATACAGTACTTCAGGTTCATTCTTGAAATCAACTTCTCACGGTTAAGGTGTATTGGTTAAAAGATCTTCCTTCTTCAAGAGATTCCAGACCTCTGTAAGACACTTCATTGTAATTGGAGAAAAAAGAAGAATGAATTCAGGCCAGCAGCTGCAGGAGGCCAAGGCAGCCCCCAGGACTAGGGAAGGAGGAGGAGGAAGGGCTGAGAGTTGCCATTAGAGCAGACAACCTCCAGAGGGCGCTGAAGCACCGGCAGAGCCCACCTGCCACTCCCAGTTTGGCACTCCAGGGTCAGATTTGGGTTTGGAGATGGGGTTGCTGTAACCCCAAGGAGGTGAGCAGAGAGGAGGAGTTGATTACTGGTCTCCTCTGACTCTCTGACCCAAATTGCCTGGCTTCACAGGGGGGACAGAGTTTTGCTTTCAGCAAACTAATGGGGCACTTCCAGGCTGGTCGGGTTGCCCAGTGGCCCGACAGCCTGACAGGCTGACTGCGGTGTGACCGCCCTTTGTTTCTCCAGAATCTGTACATCAGGAGGTGCATGGGTGCGGGAGCCCATTCACCGCCCCTCCCCCCAAGGGGGCTGGCACCTTCCCTGGTTGTACCCTATGATCACCAGGTACTTGAAATGAATGCAAGTTTTTTGACTTTACGGAATAGCTCACATAACCGTTTCTTCCTCATAATGTGTGGGATTTACTATAATGGAAAGACATTATAAAGAACAGGTAGAAAACTCACCTGTTGGTCTCCATGTAGGAGTTTATTTTGCATGAATCCCTCCTACATGAGTAGATAGCAGAGGTTTATTTTTGTTCCCGTGTGTGTAGTTGTGGCAGAGGATGTAGGTATGGTGATTTGAAGCCCTCAAAGAAATATTCTCAGAACTCTCAAGATTTCTCTTGATCGGAACCGAAAGAGACCTGGAAAAGGAGGAAAAGAAAAGGAGGAGGGAGAACGAATGACAGTTTCTCAGTAAATTCACCTTCCTGGTTGATTGTTCTGTCTTCTCATTTCTTTTAACTTCTATGTATGTCTAATGGAATAATGTAGAAAGGCTGATTTTTATGCTTTAAAAGATTTTACATCACAAAGAAACTAGAAGTGGCTAACAGAACTTATTCAAATCAATTTTACATAGAGACTTTGATATTAAATTTGTATACTAAAATGGGTTTATCCCAATCTTCTCTTTCTTTTTGAGTGAATATTTGTAACATATTTTTGTAGATAATAATTTATCGTAGATATACAAAATTGTGAGAATGGGTACCATTTTTTACCACTTAAATGATTTCTTTTAAATGAATAGATTGTACACTTTAAATGCCAATGTTGTGTCTTACGTGTTGTTTTTTAATTCCTTGATTTCCAAAACTTGTGTTTATTTAATTGATTTCTATCTAATAATCTGTGTCTCCCCTTTATTGTTTCTTACTTTATATTTTATTGATCTGTAGTTAATTTACATTATTATATTTGTTTCAGAGGTACAGCATAGTGATCCATAAATGTTTAGGTTCTTCTCCATTTATAGTTATTATAAAAGAGTGGCTATATTCCCCATGCTATACAGTACATCACTGTAGATTATTGATTTTATACATAGTGGATTGTACCTCAAAATCTCCTACCACTATTTTGCTCCTCCACCCTATCTCTCCCTGCTGGTAACCACTAGTCTGTTCTTTAATCTGTGAGTCTGTTTTTTTGTTGTTGTTGTGTTCAATTTGTTTAGATGCCACGTGTAACTGATAACACACCATGCTTGTTTTCTCATAACATGCCATGCTTTTTTTCTCATAACATGCCATGCTTGTTTTCTCTGCGGCTTATTTTACTAAGCATAATACCCTCCAAATCCATCCATGTTCTTGCAAATGGCAAAATTTCATTTTTTGCTGAAGTCATCATAAAAAATCTTTTTTATCCACTAAGCTATTGATGAACATTTAGTTTGACTCTATATCTTGGCTATGGCAAATAACACTGTTATGAACATTGGTGTGCAGTTATTTTTTTTTTTTGAAATAGTGTTTTTGTTTTCTTCTGATATACCCAACAGTGAAATTGCTGGATATTATGGTAGTTCTATTTTTAGTTTTTTGTGGAACCTCCATTCTGCTTTCCACAGTAGCTGTACTACTTCACATTCACATCAAGAGTGTACAAGAGTTTCCCTTTCTCCACATCCTCACTAACCTTTGTTATTTGTGATCTTTTTGATGACAGCCATTCTGACAAGACTGAGGTGATATATCTCATAGTTTTGATTTGCATTTTACTGCCGATTAGCTATGTTTAGCATCTTTGTGAGTTCTGGCTGTCTATATGTAGTTTTTCCTTGGAAAAAATGTCTATTTAGGTCTTCTCATTTTTTTAAAAAAGATTTTGGGTGTTTTTTTGATATTGAGTTGTATGTGCTGTTTCTGTAGTTTAGATATGAACCCTTTCTTGGTCATGTTTTTTGATGTTAACTTCTTATCATGTGCAGATATTGTCTCTGCCTCAGCAGGTTGTCTTTTCATTTTGTCTTTGGTTTCCTTTGCTGTGCAAAATCTTTTAAGTTTAGTGAAGTCCCATTTGTTTATTTTTGCTTTTGTTTCATTTGCCTTAGTAGACTGAACCTAAAACTGTTGCTATCATTTATGTTGAAGAATGTTCTATATTTTCCTCTAAGGGTCTTATGGTTTCTGGCCCTACATTTAGGTCTTTATTCAGTTTGGCATTTATTTTATATATGGTGTGCTAAAATAATCTAATTTTATTCTTTTCCATGTAGCTGACCAGTTTTCCCCGTACCACTTATTGAAGAGACAGTTTTTTCCCCACATTGCCTGCTTTGTCATAAATCAATTAAATATAAGTGTGTGGGCTTATTTCTGGGATCTCTATTCTATTCCAGTGATCTTTGTGTCTGTTTTTGCTCTGGTACCTTTCTCTTTGATTACTGTCGCTTTGCAGTATAGTCTGAAGTCAAGGTGCGTGATGCCTCCAGCTGTGTTCTTTCTCAAGATTGTTTGGCTATTTGGGGTCTTTGTGTTTCTATACAAATTTTAAAATTACTTTTTCAAGTTCTGTGGAAATGCTTTGGTATTCTGATAGGGATTGCATTAAATCTGTAGATTGTCTTTGGTAGTATGGTTATTTTAACAGTATTAATTCTTCCAGTCCATGCACATGCTATATTTTTCCACCTTTTTGTGTTGTCTTCAACTTCTTTCACCAATGGCTGATAGATTTCTGAGCACATGTCTTTTACCTGCTTAGGTGTGTTTATTCCTAGGTATCTTGTTCTTTTTGATGTCATTGCATATGGTATAGTTTTCTTAATTTTTCTTTCTGACAGCTTTGAGTTTTGTTTTTTCTTCTTTTTCTAATTCCTTCAGGTGTAATGTTAGGTTGTTTATTTGATATTTTTCTTGATTCCTAAGAATAAGCTTGTATCACTATAACTTCCTCCTGTGAACTGTGTTGGCTCTGTCCCATAGATTTTGGACCATTGTGTGTTCATTTTCATTTGTCTTGGGTAATTTTAGAATCCCTCTTTAATTTCTTCAGTGTTCCTTTCTTCCCCTTTTATTCCTTTCATCTGTGATGTGAGGACTATCTTTAATATTATGTTTGGATTTCTTTCAGTTTTGTGTGTGTGTGTGAGAGAGAGATTATTTAAGTTGCTGTGCTCTTAATTTCACATGGACACTAACAACCCTGCATTGTTACTCTGCTCCCCCACAGTTACTGAATTTGACCTTATATTTTACATCTACTTGTTTTGTGTGTCCCTTAACTTCTTATTGTGAATATAGATGATTTTATTACTGTTTTTTTTTTTCATCCTTCCTATTAGCTGTGTCCATGGTTGATTTACTACCTTTGTTGAATATTTGCCTTAACCAATGAGGTTTTTCCTTTAGTAAGTTTCCTTTCCTAATTTTTATGTTTCAATCGTGACCTTTTCTTTTTCACTTAGAAAAGCCCCTTAAAGATTTCTCAGAAAGCTGGTTTGGCGATGCTGAGCTCTTTTAGTTTTGCTTCTCTGTAAAACTTTAGATCTCACCATCAAATCTGAAGGAGAGCCTTGCTGGGTAGAGTATTTTTGCTTATAGGCTTTTCCCTTTCATGACTTTAAATATACCATGCCACTCCCTTCTGGCATGCAGAGGTTATCGTGAAAAGTCAGCAGATAACTTTAGGCAATTTCCCATGTTTGTAACTTGTTGCTTTTCCTTTGCTCCTTTTAATAGTGTCTTTTTATCTTAATTTTTTTTTCCATTTTAATTACAATGAGTCTTGGTGTGGTCCTCTTTGGGTTGATCCTGTTTTGGCCTTACTGTGTTTACTGGACTTGGATGTCTGTTTTCTTTCCCAGGTTAGGGAAGTTTCCAACTCTTATGTCTTCAGGGATGTTCTACACTGCTTTCTCTTTCCTTTTTGCTTCTGGGACCAGTATACTGCAAATATTAGTACACTTGATGTTGTTTCACAAGTCTGTTCAACTTTCCTCATTTCATTTTAATCTATTGTTTTACCGTTCATCTTCAGTGATTGCCAGTACTCTGTCCTTCAGTTTTCTGATTCATTCCTCTGTATCATTTAGTGTACAGTAGTTTTCTTTAATGTATTTTTCATTTCAGTTATTGTATTCCTCATCTCTGTTTTGTTGTTCTTTAATGGTCTAACTCTTTTAAAAAAAATTCTAACTTCTTGCTCTGGTCGTCCATTCTTCTCCTGAGTTCTTTGATCATCTTTACAGTCATTACCTTGAACCCTTTGTTGAGGAGATTGGCTATCTCCACCTCACTTAGATCTTCTTCTGAATTCTTATCTTGGTCCTTCATTTGGATCGTGTTTCTCTGACACCTCATTTTTCTTAACTTCCTGTTTTCATTGCTATGTGTGTAGTAGGTTCGTTACATTTCCTGACCTTGGGGAAGTGGCCTTTTGTAAGAGCTGTCCTATGGGTCCCAGCAGGCCCCTCTCCCCTGGTCACTAGAGCTATATATTCTAGGTGTACCCCCTATGTGGGCTGCTTGGGCTCTTCTGCTGTGGTGGGTAGTCTGGTAGGCTTGGCTGCCCCCAGACTGCTTGTTTGCCAGGCTCTGCCTTGTATGGAGGCTGTCTGTGCTGCTTGGTGAGACTAAATCATAAGGAAGCTGGCTGCACAACTCTGGGGGACACCAAATCTGGTGCTGGTTCACTTATGGGTAGAATTGCAGTCCAGGTGATATCAGGGCTAGTGCCCAGTCACTGGTTCTGGGGCTATGCTGGCTACTGGGAGGAAGAGACAGGTTCTGCGTTCTGGCTGCAGGGCCCAGGAGCCACAGAGTTGGTGTTGGATCACTGTTCCTGACACAGCTCTCTGCAGGGTCGGGGGTATCCCTAACCTTGTGTTGGCATTCTGATGGGCAGGGACAGGACCCAGCTGAGTCCATGGCTGTTTCTGGCCTTCAATTAAGTGGCCTGGTTACACAGGCTGCTGGGCTGTGGTATTCCTGGAGCTGGTGTGTGCCTGTTGGTGTATGAGGCTGATCCCACTGCTAGAGCAGGTTTGCTGTTAGGTAGGTCCAAGCTCGATCCAGTCCCTGTGCAGTTATCACCTGCCGATGGTGAGGCTGACTCCAAGGCCAGAGCAGGCTCACTTGTCCGAGGGGCCAGGGACTCTGGGACTGGTACCTGTCCACTGAGGTGTGAAGGCTGGTCCTGGGGCTTTTGGTGGCTGGACCCATGTCCAGGGGCAGCTGTGCACTGAGAGGATCCGAAGGCAGCCTGTTTGCTGGTGGATGGGGCTATGCCCCTGCTCAGTTAGTTGCTTGGCCTGCAGCATCCTAGTACTTGTGTCTATAGTCTGGTGGAAATGGGTGGGGCTCGGTCCTGAGCCTGATAAGCTATAGGGAGGATTCTGAAATTACACTTGCTGGTACCAGCGTCCACGAGATAGAAGGAGCTCTCGTGAATGGCTCCTGCCAGTGTCTCTGTCCCTGAGGCTGTGCTGTAGTTGCCTCTTGCCTCTCTGGGAGACTCTCCAAGATCAGGAGGTAGGTGTGACCCGGGATCCTTTCAAATGACTGCTTCTGTTCTGATTCTCAGATCATGTGGGATTTTGTGAGCATCTTTTAAGAGTGGAATCTCTATTTCCCACAACCCTCTGGCTCTCTGGAAAATAAGCACTACTGGTCTTCAAAGCCCAACTTTCTAGGAACTCTTCTTTCCAGAACAGGATCCCTGGGCTTGGGAGCCTGATGTTGGCTTCATACCCCTTGCTACCTGGGAGCACCTCTGAAATTGTAATTATTCTCCCATTTGTGGGCCACCCACTTGGTGGTATGGGTCTTGACAATATTGAGATTTTGCCCTTCCTTTCTGTCTTGTCGAGGTGCCTTCCTTATATCTTTAGCTGTAAAACATCTTTTATGGTAGGTCCCGGCCTTTATCATCAATTGCTGTTCTGTAAAGAGTTGTGACTTTGGTGTGCCCATGAGAGGCATCAAGCTCTGGGTCTTTGAATGCTACCATGTTGGACAATCTCTCTACTTCATTCTTAAATCATATTATTTAAGTTTTCTTAGTATCTTATTTGATTAGCGACAGTTTGAAATTTATTATCACTCATGTTTACTTCGCCTGTTTAAAAAAATTGAATAGTGCATTCATTCAGTTTGAAATGAAGGTAGTGACCTGTGAATTTCCATACCTCAAAAATCAAGGATAGGACAAAAGCCTTTTCTACTTGTGTTACCCTCAAACTCTGCACCCCACCCCAGCCTGGGGATTAACCTCTTGCACCCATGCTCACCTTCTGTTTTAGGACCGTTAACCATCATTGCATCTGTATGTGTGTTGACAAAGTGAACTCTAGTCTTTGCAGTTTTTGTGTTTTGTTTTTTGGTTTAGGGAACAGTCCTACTATGAATGTACATTTACTGCTCTACTGAAGTTCATATATAAACCTGTCAAGCACATTACCGGAATTGGAATTGCTTGTATATACACTTTGATAAATTTTAGAGACAATGGTAGAACAGAAGTAAATTGTATTTCAAATGCCACAATATTCTCACACCATGAAAACCCTTCCCTTTTTAATATATTTGTGTGTAGTTTATCTTTATGCCCATACTATATTTCCAAGAGATGGGTAAGTGTTATGTTTCTTGCTGGCACATTTACCGTATTGTTCAAAGTCAGGCGTTTAGTGGTTTTAGCATGATCCTATTTCCATGAACTCGCAAATGCAAGATCTTCTCTCACACTGTCTTTTACTCCCTGCTGTTTTATATTGCCCTCCTAATTCTCATTCCTGGTCTTTCTTTATGTTCTTCATCAACCTGGATAGGTTATACTATTTTCTCCCTTATTCAAGACCAATAGAATAGACTAGAAAACCCAGAAATAAACCCTGATATATGGCCAAATGATTTTTGACAAATTGCCAAGATTTTTCACGGTAGAAAGGATAGTATTTTCAACACATGGTGCTGAGAAGTTGTGTGGTCAACATGCAAAAGAAGGAAGATGGACCCTTACCTAACATCATATGCAAAAATTAATGAAAACGTATCAAGAAACTAAATGTAAGACCTAATAAAATAAAATGTCTTAGAAGAAGATACAGGACAAGAGCTTCATGATATTGGATTTGGCAGTGTTTCCCTCAATATGAAACGAAGGAACAACAAAGGTTCAGCTAACAAAAAAATAAACAATTTGCAGTACATAAGTTAAAAAAACTGAGAATTTTGTCAAAAGCTTTTTCTGCATCTATTGAGATGATCATATGGTTTTCTTCTTCAGTTTGTTAATATGGTGTATCACATTGATTGATTTGCGTATATTGAAGAATCCTTGCATCCCTGGGATAAATCCCACTTGATCATGGTGTATGATCCTTTTAATGTGTTGTTGGATTCTGTTTGCCAGTATTTTGTTGAGGATTTTTGCATCTATATTCATCAGTGATATCGGTCTGTAATTTTCTTTCTTTGTAGTGTCTTTGTCCGGTTTTGGTATCAGGGTGATGGTGGCCTCATAGAATGAGTTTGGGAGTGTTCCTTCCTGTGCAATTTTTTGGAAGAGTTTGAGAAGGATAGGTGTTATCTCTTCTCTAAATGTTTGATAGAATTCACCTGTGAAGCCATCTGGTCCTGGACTTTTGTTTGTTGGAAAATTTTTAATCACAGTTTCAATTTCATTGCTTGTGATTGGTCTGTTCATATTTTCTGTTTCTTCCTGGGTCAGTCTTGGAAGGTTATACCTTTCTCAGAATTTGTCCATTTCTTCCAAGTTGTCCATTTTATTGGCATAAAGTTGCTTGTAGTAGTCTCTTAGGATGCTTCGTATTTCTGCGGTGTCTGTTGTAACTTCTCCCTTTTCATTTCTGATTATATTGATTTGAGTCCTCTCCCTATTTTTCTTGATGAGTCTGGCTAATGGCTTATCAATTTTGTTTATCTTCTCAAAGAACCAGCTTTTAGTTTTATTGATCTTTGCTATTGTTTTCTTTGTTTCTATTTCATTTATTTCTGCTCTGATCTTTATGATTTATTATCTTCTGCTAACTTTGGGTTTTGTTTGTTCTTCTTTCTCTAGTTTCTTTAGGTGTAAGGTTAGATTGTTTACTTGAGATTTTTCTTGTTTCTTTAGGTAGGCTTTTATAGCTATAAACTTCCCTCTTAGAACTGCTTTCGCTGCATCCCATAGGCTTTGGGTCGTCGTGTATTTATTGTCATTTGTTTCTAGGTATTTTTTTATTTCCTCTTTGATTTCGTCAGTGATCTCTTGGTTATTTAGTAACGTATTGTTTAGGCTCCATGTGTTTGTCTTTTTTTACGTTTTTTTTCCCTGTAATTCATTTCTAATCTCATAGCGTTGTGGTCAGAAAAGATGCTTGATATGATTTCAATTTTCTTAAATTTACTGAGGCTTGATTTGTGACCCAAGATGTGATCTATCCTGGAGAATGTTCCGTGTGCACTTGAGAAGAACGTGTAATCTGCTGTTTTTGGATGGAATGTCCTATATATATCAATTAAATCTATCTGGTCTATTGTGTCATTTAAAACTTCTGTTTCCTTATTTATTTTCATTTTGGATGATTTGTCCATTGGTGTAAGTGAGGTGTTAAAGTCCCCCACTATGATTGTGTTACTGTCAATTTCCTCTTTTATAGCTGTTAGCAGTTGCCTTATGTATTGAGGTGCTCCTGTGTTGGGTGCATATATATTTATAATTGTTATATCTTCTTCTTGGATTGATCCCTTGATCATTATGTAGTGTCCTTCCTTGTCTCTTGTAACATTCTTTATTTTAAAGTCTATTTTATCTGATATGAGTATAGCTACTCCAGCTTTCTTTTGATTTCCATTTGCATGGAATATCTTTTTCCATCCCCTCACTTTCAGTCTGTATGTGTCCCTAGGTCTAAAGTGGGTCTCTTGTAGACAGCATATATATGGGTCTTGTTTTTGTATCCATTCAGCCAGTCTATGTCTTTTGGATGGGGCATTTAATCCATTCACGTTTAAGGTAATTATCGATATGTATGTTCCTATGACCATTTTCTTAATTGTTTTGGGTTTGTTTTTGTAGGTCCTTTTCTTCTCTTGTGTTTCCCATTTAGAGAAGTTTCTTTAGCATTTGTTGTAGAGCTGGTTTGGTGGTGCTGAATTCTCTTAGCTTTTGCTTGTCTCTAAAGCTTTTGATTTCTCCATCAAATCTAAATGAGATCCTTGCCAGGTAGAGTAATCTTGGTTGTAGGTTCTTCCCTTTCATCACTTTAAGTATATCATGCCACTCCCTTCTGGCTTGCAGAGTTTCTGCTGAGAAATCAGCTGTTAACCTTATGGGAGTTCCCTTGTATGTTATTTGTCGTTTTTCCCATGCTGCTTTCAATAATTTTTCTTTGTCTTTAATTTTTGCCACATTGATTACTATGTGTCTCGGCGTGTTTCTCCTTGGGTTTATCCTGTATGGGACTCTCTGCGCTTCCTGGACTTGGGTGGCTATTTCCTTTCCCATGTTAGGGAAGTTTTCGACTATAATATCTTCAAATATTTTCTCTGGTCCTTTCTCTCTCTCTTCTCCTTCTGGGACCCCTATAATGCGAATGTTGTTGCGTTTAATGTTGTCCCAGAGGTCTCTTAGGCTGTCTTCATTTCTTTTCATTCTTTTTTCTTTAGTCTGTTCCACAGCAGTGAATTCCACCATTCTGTCTTCCAGGTCACTTATCCGTTCTTCTGCCTCAGTTATTCTGCTATTGATTCCTTCTAGTGTAGTTTTCATTTCAGTTATTGTATTGGTCATCTCTGTTTGTTTGTTCTTTAATTCTTCTAGGTCTTTGTTAATCATTTCTTGCATCTTCTCAATCTTTGCCTCCATTCTTATTCCGAGGTCCTGGATCATCTTCACTATCATTATTCTGAATTCTTTTTCAGGTAGACTGCCTATTTCCTCTACATTTGTTTGGTCTGGTGGGTTTTTACCTTGCTCCTTCATCTGCTGTGTGTTTCTGTGTCTTCTCATTTGGCTTTGGGGACTGTGTTTGGGGTCTCCTTTTCAGAGGCTGCAAATTCGTATTTCCCGTTGTTTTTGGTGTCTGCCCCCAGTGGTTAAGGTTGGTTCAGTGGGTTGTGTAGGCTTTCTGATGGAGGGGACTGGTGCCTGTGTTCTGGTGGGTGTGTCTGGATCTTGTCTTTCTGGTGGACAGATCCGCATCTGGTGGGGTGTTTTGGGGTGTCTGTGACCTTATTGTGATCTTCGGCAGCCTCTCTGCTGATGGGTGGGCCTGCATTCCTGTCTTGCTAGTTGTTTGGCATGGGATGTCCAGCACTGGATCTTGCTGGTCTCTGAGTGGAGCTGGGTCTTAGCGTTGAGACGGATATCTCAGGGAGAGCTTTCGCCATTTGATATTACAAGGTGCCGGAGGTCTCTGGTAGACCAATGTCCTGAACTCGGCTCTCTCACCTCAGAGGCACAGGCTTGACACCCGGCTGGAGCACCAAGACCCTGTCAGCCACACAGCTGGGGGTGAGAGCAAGAGGTAGCTTTGGTACATCTCAAAGACCACCAATGAGGTTCACTGACCATTTTCTCTCCAGAAGTGAAGAAAACAAAATTCAGACTTTGGCTAGTCAGCCACTTTGGTAGCCAGCCTCCAAGATGGACCTAATTATCCCCTAATTATCTCCCAGTCTTCATGTACCAGTGTGGCTCCTCGCACTTGAAAAGGGTTGACTGTTTAACTAATAAGAAATTGCAGAAATGACAAAGTGCAGCTTCCAAAGTTGTAAAAGACATTGCAGCTTCTGCTTTGGTTTCTGCTAGATCACTCATCCTGGGGTAAGCCAGCTGCCATGTCATGAGGACACTCAAGCAGCCCTAAGGAGAGATCCATGTGGCAAGGAACTGAGGCCTCTTACCTACAGCCACGTGAGTGAGTCATCTCAGAAGTCAAAAGATTTAATTTTTTTTATTTTTGGTTGTGTTGGGTCTTCGTTGCTGTGCAGGGTTTCTACAGTTGTTACCAGAGAAGCAGGGGTTACTCATCGTTGTGGTGCACAGGCTTCTCCTTGCGGTGGTTTCTCTTGTTGTGGAGTACGGGCTCTAGGTGCATGGGCTTCAGTAGTTGTGTCATGCAGGCTCAATAGTTGTTGGTTGCAGGCTCTAGAGCACAGGCTCAGTAGTTGTGGCACACGGGCTTAGTTGCTCTGCGGCATGTGGGATCTTCCCAGACCAGGGATGGATCCACTGTTCCCTGCATTCGCAGGCAAATTCTTACCCACTGTGCCACCAGGGAAGTCCAGTGTGCTCTTTTTTAAACCTAGTCTGTTTTCATTATTTTCTATCTTAATGATTCTGTATTAAAGAAAAAAAAATAATACTCCTTTCTACCCCTCCTCTTTGTGGATTATATATGAAGAAGTATGTCTTATTTATTAACCTCAAATTTTCACCTTACTTTTAAGAAGTAATCACAATGTCAAGTATTTAATACTTTTCACTTCCACCTTGAAAAGCATGGATATTAAAGTGCTAATAAAATTACCTTCCCTGGTCTATCTTTTTTAGTTTTTGTTATGTATAAAAAACAATGAAAAACATGCATGGTTTGTAAGGAAATGACAAATTTCAGAAAATTCAGCATCTGAATATACTCTAAACATAGCTTCTAGATAAAGACACAGAAAATTGCCAGATACTCAGAGGCCCCCTGGTCCCATTCTAGTGACTCCCCTTAAGGTTTAATATTGTTCTGGTATCTAACAAAAAGATAACTTTACCTGTATTTTGTATTTTATATAAATGTTATGGCACAGTAAAATCACTTTTGGATTGGGCTTTTTTATTTTATGTTGTTTGTGAATATGCCTGTATGGTTGCCTGTTGTTGTGATCATGCATTGCCACTGTTGCATAGGATTCCATGGTGTAAATATTTAACTATTAATTAATTTATTCCAATGTGTATTACAATATGAGTGATTTTCAGTTTGTGTCTATTGAGAACAGCACTGGTATATAAATTCTAGAACTTGAGCTTTGGTGGTGTGTGTATAAATTATTGTTCAGTATACACGTAGTAGTAAAATTTTCGAGTCATAGCTTTCTTGTGTTTATCTTTTTAGATATTTCTAAATATTTTCAAAACATTTGTATGATTTTTCATCTTCAGCAGCAGTGAATGAGATTCAAGGATTATACACATTCTTGTCACACTTGATAATACCTGTCATTTTCATTTGAACTTTCCGGTTGGTGAATGATAATTCCAGGTATCACGCTTTTGCATTTAATTGACTACTAAGAAGCCAAGCATCTTTTGATATGTTTACTTAACATTCTGTACTCTCTTTTTTGAAATATCTTTTGGTATATTTCCCCCATTTTGCTATTCCATTATCTTCTTATTGAAGACTTCCTTTTTTTTAACATCTGAAGACTTCTTATTTAGGAGTTTTTAATACATGCTTGATATGAGTTCTTCTCTCTTTCTGTCTCTCCTTCTCTTTCTTTAGATGAGTGTCAGTTTTTAATGTTAATAACATCTAATTTGTTATTTTCCTCTTTATTTATTTAGTCTTATTTCTATTTATTTAAGTACTCTTCTTACCTGTAGCAGAACACATTATTTATTCTAAACCTCAAATATGTTTTCGTTTCTTCAATAAATGTAATCATTAAGCTTTAAATTTAAGTTAACTTTCTAAACTAAATATGTTGTATCATAGTGAGTATTAATTTTTCTATGACAGCTGAAAGGTTACATTTATTCAGAAAATGTTGTATCAGCTTTCTTTTCATTTGCTCCTACTTCTCATTCATTCACAGTGGTAAACATCACTTCATCCATGGATCTGACTTTTCTCTGATTTCTCATGGTCATTCTCACTAATTCGTCTTGCCTCCTGAAACCTTTAGCAATCCCATTATTCCACAGAAGCAAAAACCTTCCTTGGGCCTTTTTCCTCAGAAGACTGATTATTCCCACATTTTAAATGGGAGATTGCAATAAGTTAGGAGAAAATGCCACAAGGGTCTCTCATTTTTTTTTCACATCCTGTATCAGCCTCTGCTTGCACTCTCGGTTCAAAGATTTTTGTGCAACACATTGACGGAAGATGCCAGTTGTTTCTCTCCTTGGGGAAAAGACAGATTAATTACCTAACAAATAAAATAAAGAGAGTGTTTTGCTCTTTTCAAATGTTGGACAGGATTGCTTGCATCCTAATTTAAATTTTTCAGGTGACTGAAGCTTAAGATTCCTAAGCTTTAATCCATACTTGCACCATGCACAGCACCCAACAGGAGAGCTTTACATAACCCCATGAGACACTTGTGTGCAAGTGGAACAGATAAAAATATAAAACTATTGCTGTCTTTTTGTGTCATAAAAATGATTTTTTGTCTCATTTAAAATATTTTTTTTCTAAAATCCAAAAACGTGTCAGGCTAAAATATTGTTATTTCAAATATGGTAAGATCGAAGACCCTTCAAATTTCTTTCCAGTTTTGTTGATGATGGGATGCCGTCAGAGATATGACTTCATTAAACACAATAGGTAAGATTCCTTCATAGGCCTGATTGGGGAATATGAAAATAATCCCCAGAAAAAACTGGACATTTTCTAGTTCTCAAATGTTGGTTAAGATGGTAGAAAGGGCCCTTCATTGTCCTATATGTTAATGCAGATCAATTGTGAGAGGTGGGGATAAAACAAGCAGCCTAAATATCCTTTATGTTTGTTGTACTACTAGTAGAAAGAGGAAGGGTCAACATGTCACCATGGTTGATATAGCAAATAAGCTGCTTGAAACTACACAGAAATGTACCTGCTTGTATTTTCTGTGCAGTTACCCACTCTTTTGGTGTGCCCTGATACCTCCCTCAACTTATGTACCAACTCCAGCAGCATTAAGCAGAAATCCAAAGAAGTCTATTCTTTGGAATTATGAGGAAGGGAAGAGTCAAACATTTTATAACATGCTCTATACAAGGATACACGTCACCATCCTTATCTATGTCATGCCATGCATGGAGGGTCAGTAGGTTCAGGGGATTCTGGAAGCACCAAGTTCTGTGGGGTTAATCACAGTTGCATTCATGGGCAGTAAAAGAGAAGGGCCTTATCTTGGTCACTTTCTCAATGCTAGTAGCTACAAAAAGAAGAGGATAGCAGACATCTTAGGGAGAAGAGCCAACATTAAATGAAATGTCCTAATTACTCTAGGCGACCTCTCATGATGGCCTCCCATAGCTCCTCAAATCCCTACATACTTGCACAAGGGATAGTGTAATATTACTGGAGTGTCTGACTGAAGATTAACATTATTTTTGTTGAAAAAAATAAAAATAGGTTCAAGTGATAGGGTTTGAAAAGTGTTCACAGTGCGAGGGAAACTATTGTAACAATGTGGACAGAACCCTTTGGATGGATTCTTCATGTTTGTTTTTTTTTTTTTTTGCTGCTTCAGAATCTGTAGTAGCGATTGGTGTGTTCCATGATACATCCCCACTTCTTATAAGTTTTAGATGGAATACCGCATTAGGAAGAAGTGCACGAAAGGAAGATTAGTGAGTCAAACTCCTCTACCCTCTGTCAGCAGTGGGTGCAACGGGATTTAGACCAAGTGCTTTCATCCATTGATTTGCAAAGTTTTCACTATATGAATGATGTTTTGTTTGTTTGCAGGTCAGGAGCCTTGGTCTCAATATCCCTGTTTAAAAAGTGTTATCACGTGTCTACCAGAAAGAATTGCTGATGATACTGGAAAAAACTGAGAGTTATCCTTAACAACTAAGGGTTTTGTAGCAACATGGATGGACCTAGAGATTGTTATACTGAGTGAAGCAAGTCAGACACAGAAAGACAGATATCATATGATATGGCTTATATGAGGAATCTAAAAAAGAAAAAAAAACGTACAAATGAACTTATTTACACAACAGAAATGGAATCATGGATATAGAAAACAAACTTATGGTTACCAGGGGATAAGTGGGGAAGGGATAAATTGGGAGATTAGGACTGACTTATACACACTACTCTATATAAAATAGATAAGTATTGATAAAGACCTGCTTTGTAGCACAGGGAACTCTACTCAATGGTCTGTACTGGCGTATACGGAAAAAGAATCTTATAAAAAAAAACAAGGGTTTTGGGATTATATAATAAATATAAATGTGCAAACCTTTAACATGAAAGGAAAAATCAGTTAACTCTGTGGTCCCTGTTATGGTGTAAATGTTTTGTACCTCTAATTTTAAAATTTTGAAACCCAGCTCCCATGTGGATGGTATTAGGAGGTGGGGCTTTTGGGAGGTGATTAGGTCATGAGGCCAGAGACCTCAAACATGAGATTAGTGACCTAATAAATGTAGCACACAAAAGATCTTATGCCCATTCCATGATTTCATTGCCGAGCGAGAAGACCCAGATTATGAACCAGAAATTGGTCCCTCGCCAGACACTAAGTCAGCTGGCAACTTGTTCTTTTTTTAAAAAATTAATTAGATAATTAATTAATTAATTTTTTGGCTGTGTTGGGTCTTTGGTGCAGTGCGCGGGCTTCTCACTGAGTGGCTTCTCTTGTTGCGGAGCACGGGCTCTAGGCGTGCAGGTTTCAGTAGTTGTGGCTCACGGGCTCAGTAGTTGTGGCCTGTGGACTCTAGAGCACAGGCTCAGTATTTGTGGTGCACGGGCTTAGTTGTTCCATGGCATGTGGGATCTTCCTGGACCAGGGCTCGAACCCTTGTCCCCTTTATTGGTAGGCAGATTCTTAACCACTGCACCTCCAGGGAAGCCCCTGGTTACTTGTTCTTGAACTTTTCAGCCTCAGCAATTATGAGAAAACAAAAATATTCTGTTGTTTATAAAATACCACGTCTCTCGTATTTTGTTTTAGCAGTCAAAGAGCTGGCTGAGGAGAAATATCTGTGAGCTTGAAGACATATGAGGAGAAACCTTTAAATCTCAAAAGAAAAGAGAAAATGGGCAGGAAAGAAATCAACAGACCAGAGTAATCAATAATTGTGGAGCAATGAAAAATGCTGTGACCTATACATAATGGGTATAGCAGGAGGAGAATAAAGATAATAAAGAACAGAAAATATTTTTTTTTAAAAATGACTGCGAATCTCCCCAAATGAATGTCTGACACTAAATCCACAACATCCAAACTTAGAAGAACATATGAATAGTAAAGAAAACTGACCAATATGTCTCAGGAACATCAATGCAAAAATCCTCAACAAAATATTACCAAATCGAATCCAACAATATTTTGAGAGAACTTTATATCATGAATGAGAGGAAATAATCCCAGGTATGAAAGGCTGGTTCAACATTCTAGAATCAAATAATTATATCCATCATATCAACACCTTAAAGACAATCATTAGCATATCAATAGATTCAGAAGACCTTTGAAAAAATCTAACACCCATTCTTCATAAAAACTCTCAGTTAAAGAAATAGACTGGAGCTTTCTCAAGTTGATAACAAACATTTACAGGAAACTTTTATCTTACATCATGATTAATGGTCAAAAACATAAAGCTTTTCCACTAAGTTCAGGTAAAAGCAAGGATGTCCCCTTTCATGACTCCTTTTCCATATTTTACTCCCAGTCCTTGCTAATGCAATAAGGCACGAAACTAAATAAAACAAATACAGATTGGGTAGAAAAAAATGAAAGCAACCTAAATAGAATGTGGACCAATATACTTTATGGACACCTCATCAAAGAAAATAGACACTATGCATATAAGTATACAGAAGAATAATCCAGATTACATGCTGCCATGAAAAAGCAAATTAAAAATACAATTACATACCACTATGTAACACTTAGAATGGCTAAAATGTGAACAATGACAAGAACAAATTCTGTAGGAGATGTGGAACAATAGGAAATGCCATTTGTTATTGGTGGAAATGAAAAATAATACAGCTAATTTGGTAGTCTGATTGACACTTGCTATAATACTGAACACTCCCTTACTGTACAATCCGGCAAGTGTTCTCATGGATATTTACTGAAAGTAGTTTAAAACATACTTCCAGAGGAAAACCTGCATATGGATATTTATAGCACCTAATTCAATATTGCCAAAATGTGAATGAAACTAAGGTGTCCTCCAATAGGTGAATGAAATTATATAGTATTAATATATTCTGGGAATGGGATAATATTGAGCACTAAAAATGTAAGCTATCAAGCCATATAAAGAGATGGGAATTCTTTTTTTTCTTTTGAAATATAGGTGATTTTCTTTATTTTGAAATTTAAATTTTATTGGAGTATAGTTGATTTACAATGTTGTGTTCATTTCAGCTGCACAGCAAGTGATTCAGTTACACATATGCATATACTCATTCTTTTTCAGATTCTTTTCTGATAAAGGTATTCCCAGAATACTGAGTAGAGCTCCCTGTGCTATACAGTAGGTCCTTGTTGCTTATCTGTTATATATAGTAGTATTCGTATGTTTACCCCAAGTTCCTGATTTATCCCTACCCCCCACCTTTCCCCTTTGGTAACCATAAGTTTGTTTTCCAAGTCTGTGAGTCTGCCTCTGTTTTGTAAGTTAGTTCATTTGTATCAATTTTTAGCTTCCACCTAGAAGTGATATGATACAACATTTGTCTTACTCTGTCTGACTTACTTCACTTAGTACAATCATCTCTTGGTTCATCCATGTTACTGCAATTGGCATTATTTTCTTCTATTTTATGGCTGAGTCATATTCCATTATATATATGTATCACATATTCTTTACCTATATTCATATGTTGATGGGCATTTTGGTTGCTTCCATGTCTTCGCTATTGTAAAGAGTGTTGCAGTGAACATTGGGGAACATGTGTCTTTTCGATTTATGCTTTCCTCCAGATATGTGTACAGGAGTGAACTTGCTGGATCCTCTGGTAGCTCTATTTTATTTTATTTCATTTCATTTCAATTTCAAGTTTTTTGGAGTATAGTTGATTTACAATGTTGTGTTACTTTCTGCTGCACAGCACAGTGAAGCAGTTATACATATATCCAATCCTTTTTGGATTCCCTTCCCATACAGGTTATTACAGAGTATTGAGTAGAGTTTCCTGTGCTATACAGTAAGCCCTTATTTGTTATCTCTTTTATATATAGTGGTGTGTATATGTCAATCCCAATTTCCAATTTATCCCTCACACCTCCCCTTACTCTGGTAACCTCCATTCTTTGCTCCATAGTGTCTGTTACCAATTGGCATTGCCACCGATAGCATAGAATTGGTGGCACAGTGGTTAAGAATCTGCCTGCCAGTTCAGGGGACACAGGTTCGAGCCCTGGTCCGGGAAGATCTCACATGCCACAGAACAAGTAAGCCCGCGCACCACAACTACTCAGTCTGCGCTCTAGAGCCCACGAGCCACAACTACTGAAGCCTGTGTGCCTAGAGCTTGTGCTGCACAACAAGAGAAGCCACCACAAAGAGAAGCCTTCGTACCACAACGATGAGTAGCCCCCGCTTGCTGCAACTATAGGAAAGCCGCACGCAGCAACGAAGACCCAACGCAGATTAAAAAAAAAATAAGTAGTAGTTTCTCTTTTTTCCACACCCTCTGAAGCATTTCTTGTTTCTAGACATTGTGATGATGGCTATTCTGAGTGGTTCCAGGTGATACTTCTTTGTACATCTGATTTGCATTTGTCTAACATAAAGCAATGGTGAGTATCTTCATAGGTGCTTTTTTTTTTGGAACAGTGTCAGTAAAATTTAGCCCTTGAAAAAGGGTTATTGAAAGGTTGCCTTGTTTTCAAGTCTATTTCGATTACTTACCCCAAGACATTTTTTGAGGGCCGTTGTCATTTACAGCTCCCCAGGCATTGTGAATATGAAGTGCATATAAGGTCCAGTTTTAGAATTGTTGTTATGGGAAACAGAAGGCGGCAGGATTTCTACTGTCCCTCTCTGGTTACTGACACAACCTTAGATGTAGGGCAAGTCCTATTCTTGGGTTTTAAATTAGAGTGGAATGTGCCTGACCAAACATGTAAGGGCTTCTGTCCCATTCCTTCTTCCCCCTTACCCTTCATCCCCCGAACAAGTATAAACCCCTGCAACATCACCTGTTGAGGGTGCTGTCTTGTAGAGTGGGATGACCCTTATGAAGGAGTCGGGAGGTCGGAACCCAACCACCAGGATATGTTGAGAGCGGGTGATTTTCCAAATGTCATCCAGCCCAGAGAGTCCACCATCCTTAGGGTGTCAGAGGGTTGGTTTAGTAGTATGAGGGCACACTTAGATCTGGAGATAGTGATCCCATGCAGAGGGGACCAGGTACTACATGTTCAAGGGGGGTGAATTAGCTGGCATATCCTCCCGAAGTACTCAGGCCCACAACAGTCCAGCCTTGGGACCAAATTGTGTCTGTGTCCAGGGATGTGACACTAGTACGTTCACTGCGACTAAACAAATTTAGTGATCTTTTTTCTTTTCTTTAATTTAATTTTAAATTTATAATGGAGTATATAGTTGATTTATCATGTTGTGTTCATTTTTGACATACACCAACATGATTCATTTATACAGAGATAACTATATATTCTTTTTAGAATTATTTTCCCATTGAGGTTACTAAAGAGTGTTGAGAAGAGTTCCAAGTGCTCTACAGCAGGTCCATGTTGATTACAAGTTTTCTCTCTGTAAATATGTATATACTAACTCCA